>NC_085001.1:9238831-9266331 GCF_963854185.1 Sardina pilchardus
GTTTCCCCATCTCTGTGTCTGTCTGTGAGACTAAACTCCACTGACTCTGGATAATGGCCTTTGAGGCCAGGGTTACATGGAGGTTAATATGAGCCGCCAGCATCATTCTCAACTATGAGGCCAAAACAAGATGCCTCAAGGTCTTGTTTAGCCTTTTCCACTAGCCGCTCTCTCTCCATATCTCCCTCTCTCAGTCTCTCTCTGAAACACACTCACACACACACAAGCAAAGACACACACAGACAGATACACACACACACACACACACGCACACACACACACACACACACACACACACACACACACACACACACACACACACATATACATACAGTACACAGACATGCATACACATTACACACATGCACACACTCTCACACACACACACGTCCCCATTCTCCCACATCCCCATCTCCATCCTGCTTTACCAGTGAAATGTGCAGCGTAAGCTCCATGTGTGTGGAGCGCCTCTTATCTCATCCCAGGGCTGCACATTCAGATGGCAGGGAGGGCCAAACGACCCCCCCCCCCCTCCTCCTCCTCCTCCCCCAACTACATTAACTTCCTCCCCCAAGTAAATTGTGTACACAGCACTGAGGGGGGAATTAACGGGCTAAAAATGTCCACAGATAATTTTTGGGAATTATCGATACATATATTCTGTGGTAGTGTTGGATGAGCATGGGCGAACAGAGATGATTTCTAATTAAAGAAGTGACAGTGATGTATGTTGTTTGGACTGCGGCTTGGGGTGGGGTGAGGGTGTCGTGAATATGAAAACTCACTGGCAGAATGGGTGGTTTTATACCAGCGGAGAGATAAATCACACTTACATTCTCCCTCTCCCTCCCTCTCTCTGTTTCTCGCTCTCCCTCTCTCTCTTTGTTTCACTCTCTCTCTCTCTTTCTGTTTTTCTCTCCCTCTCTCTCTCTCACGCTTGTTTTCATCCTTCATCTCATCTCTCTGTCTCCCACTGATTCTCTTGTGTTTCATCTCTCTCTGTTTCATATTATCTCTCTTTCCCTTTCTCTTTCTCCCTCTCTCTTCATAGTTTTCTTTCTTTCTCTCTCTTTTTCTCTGTCCCTTTGGCTTCGCACGCCCCTGGACATCTTCTCTGTGTCAGCGTGATTGATCTGTATGTCCGGACCCTTCTGATGTCCGATCAGTCATCTCACAGCGGCACCAGACATCCAAATAAAAAAGATTTATTTGTCTTTGACCGCGTCCTGTGGTAATCTGTTTACAATATGGGGAAACAATTATCCATTCTGAGAGCATCAGTCCAGCTGTGACTGTGAGTGACATGAAAGGGGTGTGGTGCTCCTCCCCAGTCCTGATAGAGATCTGCTCTCAGATCCATTGAGCCTCAAATGGGGCAATTAAGTGCTTGTAAGACACAAGAAGCCATCATTTGTTAATTAAACACTCTTATGGGAAAATAGGACACTATAAGTGACTGCAGAGATCGATATTTGTGTATTTCTGTTCGAGGGAGCGAGAGAGAGAGAGAGAGAGAGACAGAGAAAGAGAAAGAGATGCTGTCCCTTGAGACGCACCATAGGCCACTGAACACTGTCTGTCTGTGTGTGTGTGTGTGTGTGTGTGTGTGTGTGTGTGTCGGTGTGTGTGTGTGTGTGTGTGTGTGTGTGTGTGTGTGTGTGTGTGTGTGTGTGTGTGTGTGTGTGTGTGTGTGTGTATGGCCATGTCTGTGTAAGTTGAACATGTGGAGCATGTCTCTATGATCTGGTTTTTATCTTGCAATCATTATTTTTTAACATGTTGAAATATGTAATATTCAATATTCACTGAGACCGTTACATCTCATGAAGCCATCTTTGGTCTGTGCAGTACTGTGGACATTTTGGTGGCAGGTGTTGTCCAGTGCTGGAACCTCTCCTCCGTTCCTCTGCTCAGGTGACGGTCAACATGGAGGACGGGCGTCCCCTCGGCCTGATGATCCGCGGCGGCGCCGAGTACGGCCTGGGCATCTACATCACGGGAGTGGACCGGGGCTCTGCCGCGGAGTACGCTGGCCTCATGGTAAGGCCTCCCGCGCGCCAACCACTGATCTATCCACGATATTCCGCAGCCAACAATGGGGGTCGCCATGACACCGAGACGGTTTTCTATTTCCGGCGAAGCTGCATTGTATCTGTTTTAACGTGACGGTTTACGGTGCTTAACATATCATAACGCATATAAAAGTCAACTTTTCTATTTTATATCGGTTATATGTGATGCAGTATATACATGCTGAGGGCAGAATTGTCAACATTTCGAACGAAATCTAAGTTGAGGCATAATCTAGTTAGCTACGGAGAACGCACATGTTAACAGAATGAACGGAAGTTAAAAACAGTCTCGTAACCATCGCAACGATACATATTTCCGGGTTAAGGAATAAGGTGGATAAAGAATACCTGGATAGACTATCTCATTGTTGCTGACCCATCAACAATGAAGCCAATGGAACTGTCCCGAGTGGTCCCATAATGGCGGCGAGGTGTTCCAATTCCATTGTTGCAGAACGGCAACATTCTTTTACTGTCTTTTACTGTCTATGCATTCCTATGGCAAGTGGTCCCATAATGGCCGCCCCCATGTAGGCTTCAGAATTTTGACGTAGATGCTCTATCCAGGTATTCTTTATAGATCAGTGGCGCCAACATGCCCCCAACCAACACACACTCTCACACACACACACACACACACACACACGTCCCCATTCTCCCACATCCCCATCTCCATCCTGCTTTACCAGTGAAATGTGCAGCGTAAGCTCCATGTGTGTGGAGCGCCTCTTATCTCATCCCAGGGCTGCACATTCAGAAGGCAGGGAGGGCCAAACGACCCAACCAACCTGTCCTCTCCACGACCCCCAGCGTGGCATGGTGCTGGTGTCTGCTGGTCGTTCAGCTCAAACCACATCTGATTGATCCAACAACCAGGAGTGCGTTTCCTAAAACCATAGCTGCTAACTAAGTTAGTTAGTTAGTTAGATAACTAAGTTAGTTAGTTAGTCAGTTAGCTAAGTTAGATAGCAACTTTGTGGGTTGCAATGCAGATTCCCATTTCCAAACAACTAAGTTGCTAACAGGTTAGTGACTATGGTTTTGGGAAACACACCCCAGGACTGTAATTGTTATTATTTGAGCTGCATCAAGAGTGCAGACCATGAGAAAATGCAACAGTACTGAAAGCACTTTAGTTGTAGAAAGGTATGCTCTTCCTGTAAGGTACATTGGACAGTGCATTTGGCTTGTGCATCTTCAGAATGCATATTGTGAGATACTATTGTGCGGTGCACAGCAGCACCAGCTTGCAAAGTGTCTGATTGATTTTTCCATTGATCCCAAGCTGAGCTCACTGACATGCATGTCTGGGGTGCATCACCCTGTTGCTTTTCTCTCTCGGTGTCATCTTTGTGTCTCCAGCAGGTCTGGGGTGCATCACCCTGTTGCTTTTCTCTCTCGGTGTCATCTTTGTGTCTCCAGCATGTCTGGCGCTTTTCCCACCACTCTGTTTCGATCAGATCACCTGTGTCTCTCTGCACTCAGCACATGCTGTCATTCTCACTTGGTTACTCATTCACTCACTTGCACACTCACTTACTCACTCACACACTCACTCACTCACACACTCACTCACACACTCACTCACTCACTCACTCACACACTCACACACTCACTCACTCACTCACTCACTCACTCACTCACTCACTCACTCACTCACACACTCACTCACTCACCCACTCACTCACTCACTCACTCACTCACTCACGCACTCACTCACTCACTCACTCACTCACTCACCCACTCACTCACTCACTCACTCACCCACTCACTCACTCACTCACTCACTCACTCACTCACTCACTCACTCACTCACTCACTCACTCACTCATCCATCCATTCTCTCACTTACTTGCATAATGACTTACATTTTCCATCAAGTATTGACTCTTTACTCTGTTCTCCTGTCTTCACCGAACCAGCTACACTATACTGCATACGTCTGTCCAAGCTCACCCAAATATTGTTCCTCCACATGAGTAATATGGCAAAGATAATAGGGTCTCAGCTCGACGGGACGGGGAGTGATGTGAGAACTCCGGGGCTAAAACATGCCCTCCCAAATCCGTGCTGTCAGGCCACTCTGTCTCGGCGCCACACCTCGTGCCAACGAAAAGATGTGAAAACAAGCCCCTCAGTAAATCCAAATATAGTCTGCGAAAGATTGAATAGGGGCCTGACATCTTGGCAAGTGCGTCCTGACAGGAAGATGAAAGATGCAGCAGAGGCTGGTTGTCCCCTGCTGGGTGACTTCGGCTCCTGCGTCGTCTTCGCGGCGTCTTTGTGGCGTTACCCGCCAACGAGAGTGCCGCGGAAATGAAATGGAATGGAATTGAATTATTGGTGCTTTTGCAAGAGGAGAGGTCGGACTAAGGGTAAATGCTGAGAGGGAGCGACAGGCCTTTGCGTCTTCCCAGCACAAATGTGTCCATTTTCATTGTTCTGGCTGGGTGGAGGTAATTGAAGTTTGCAGGCATGTTCATGGCTCTTAAAGAGTAACTGTGTTTTGCCGGTTGAGTGTCGCAAACAGTAATATTCCACTGGGGTAGTTGCTTTCTCTGAGCCACTGGGTCATATGAGGTGAGAGAAGGTGGCCATTTTGGCTCTCGCTGGAATAGTTTCTCTCTTTCTTTTCCCCTCCCCTCTTCTCTTTCTTTTTTTCTTCTCTCTTCTTCTGCTTTTGCAACGGCTCGACTCAGTCTGTTTGATGTCTGGGTGGATGAAACTGACTCACATAGAGATGAGAAACATTCTAAATTCTTGGCAGAAATCTGAGGGTAAAAGATCCTGGAATGCTCTACTAAACATTTATATTTATATTTTGTGCTTGTTCTGAGTCGGCAGTTTTGTCCTAAGTTGCCAGTTTTGTTGTGAGCTGCCTGCACAATTGGACTGAGTCATATTTCACCTGCACCCTCTTGGTATCTACTGCCAGCCCTTATGTCCAGGTTGGCCCATGCTCTCCCCGCTTGACTCTGGCAGAGAGTTTGCGAGGGTCAGCTGTTAATCTCCAGCGTAGTGACCTGGAGTTCAGCTAAGCTCTTTCGACGCCGACAAACCTGAGTTTGTGTCAGCCCGGAGAACGTAAAAACACGAGAAAAAAAAAGTAGGCGTTTGAGTGACGGCTGTTTTAAAAGCAGCCTCGAAGGAGGCTGGCAGAATTTCATTTGAGATGGAAATGTTTTTTGCGGGGGGGGGATTTGTCGTGTCATCATTGTTTGTGCCATTACTACTGGCGATGTTGTTGTTGTTTGTGGTGGTGCCCCCCCCCCCTCCTCTCATGCCTCTGGAGCGATCTGTGAGTCTTTCATGCGGGCTGCAGTGGCTTTGTTGTGCTGGCTGACTGGCTGGAGGGCCTTTGATAGCCCGGATTGTCTCTCTCTGAACCTGGCCGAGATGGCACAACAGCTGGGGTCTCGTCTGGCTGACAAATCGCCCACAGAGAGCAGGAGTGGCGCACTGCTGAGTGGCACGCAGGCCTCCTCCCCTCCGTTAATCACATACGCGCACACACACACACACACACACAGACGTGCACACACACACACACACACACACACACACAGACGCGCACAAACACACACACACACACACACACAGGCACACATTCACACACATACCCACACAGGCACACACGTGCGCACCCACAAAGAAACACATTCTCTCTCTCTCTCTCTCTCTCTCACACACACACACACACATACACACACACTCCTCACATAACAAAACATATGGCCAGGGCTCTCATCAGTTTAAATGAGAATTGCAGGATTTTGAAGCCCTGTCACGCCATTCAGGTAATAAAGCTCACTAAAAGGGCATTCTTCTTTTGCTTTAATTGTGCAATCTTGTTAATTACCCAATTTTTCACCAGTCTGTCCTGCAGGCTGCCAATGGAACACAACACTCTCCTTTCAGCATCAATCTTCCCTCCTCAAAATCACAGGAAAGTGAAAAATACAAGCATGTTTTGGGGTTTACGGCCAACACTTTCGACCTGACAGAAAGTGGACGAACAAGAGAGTGGACAAGCTAGGTGAGGGTAGCTGAGTAGATTTGCATCAGAGAAGGACTGTGGGGATCAAGTGTGTTGCTCTGAGGTGAGGTGAGGTGTCATTCCACATATACTCAGGAGAGCTACTCAATTCCTAGTGCTAGAGGTAGGGGATCTCACAACAGCCAGGACAACCAAGCCCCGCTCTCTTCCTTTCTTCAAAGCACATCTCAAGACCTTGTTGTTTAATGATCACTTCTCCTCCACACCTAACTCATAGCCCTGTTGTGAAAGCTACATGGACTGTAGCTTCTCTTTGTTGTATTGTTTGCAACTATACGACACCTCCCAAAAGGCTCAGCAGTGGTTTCTGTTGTCCCAGACCCCCCCCCCCCCCCCCCTCCACATTCATGATGAGTTCACCACCAACAAATACTGACAAATTCTTTGGTCACTCCTCTTCGTTGCTGTGGCCATTTATGATCCGATCAGCAATATTAACCAGACAGAACGGCAAGCCCTTGATGCGGGCACCCACACATACCAGCAGATGTCTACACATGTTCAGTCATTCCTGTTTGTTGCTGGTGTAGGCTATGCTCTTATCAGTAACATATCAACATACTGTACCAAGAAATATCATTCATTCTTCAGTCATCTCTCTTCATTGGTGTGGCCGTTTCTGATACGATCAGCAATATATCCAACCAACACACAGGCCCTTGATGCAGGCTCCAACATCTACCTCTCCAGAACCATAGTGGCGAGATTTCACACATCTCAGGGTCATCTCAGGGTCATCTCAGGGTCACTTCAGGTTGCAACATGACCCCAAGTAGCCTGTGAGCACCTCAGCCACAGCCATTGGCTTGCCTTTTCAGCAGCCGCCGATAGCTGTTTTGCAGCTCCTTTCATTAACTGTCCTCGAAAACCAAAATCTAACGTGACGTGTTGTCGGCCTGACTTTGCTACAAAGCCTCTAGCACCTGTCTCCAGTGGTTTTGTGTGCGCTTGCCGACCACGTTCTCTTACCTCTGCTACCGGTTCTGCATATTTTGCCTTCTTCCTTTCAAAGGCTTCCTCTATCACATCTTCAAAGGAAATAGTTAACTCGATCTCACGAATACAATGCCATGTCTGGTCTCAAAGGTGAAAGGAACTATTGGCATGTAAAAAAAAGATTCTGTGAGTGCATGAAAATATATTCCAAAAAAATGAAAGAGAGCATTTGACAGATTAAAAGGAAGATGAAACACACACACACACACACACACACACACACACACACACACACACAGAGACATTTGTCCATTTGACCTAAATATCAAAGGATCATTTGGATCTACTTAAAATATTTGCTCTTTTTTGCTTTATATTTTGTGGAATATGTGACTAGATATACAGTGTGCCGGACGCTCAGAGATTCGGATTCACGAAATGACCAGAGAATAAGCAGTGAACAGTCCTCATCAAGATTAACAGATTGAAAAAAAATGGCAAACTCACGGCAAAAGATTCTGTCGCGTGACGTTTCACAAAGAAGTCTCGCTTATCTCTCTGTCTGTGCGGAGGCTCCACTGGGAATGTCCTTGAATATATGTTTTAATAGCTGCTGTTAACCTCCTGGAATGAGAACAAGACAAAGTTTCCCAAAGTCAATTTGGTTCCTCGCCCGCTCCATCTTATCAACACTCTCCAGCAACATCTCCCCACCCCCCTCTTTCTCTTTCAATCTCTCGCTCCTTCTCTACTTCTCGCTGTCTGTTTTAATAACTCAAATCTTTCCTTCCATCTCTCTCTCTCTCTCTCTCTCTCTCTCTCGCTCTCCCTTTTCATTTGGCGAGGGCAATGACTTCCGCTCTTGCTTTAATGAAGGCTGGGCTAAATTAAAAATCCAGGTGTAATGGTCCGGGGTGGAGGTTGAGCCGAGGTGACTGATAGCCTCACTGCTGTCCCCATCTGCATGACCTGACTCTGGGTATAATGGCTGTCACCCCCATTCCCTCATCACCCTCCCCCCCCCACACACACACACCAACCCCTTCCCCTGGACTGAGGTATACACACAGACACAGCACATACACACACACACACACACACACACACACACTCACACAGAGACAGACAGACACACACACACACACACACATACCAACCCCTTCCCTTGGACTGAGGTATACAAACACACACAGACAGACAGACAGACAGACAGACAGACAGACAGACACACACACACACACACACACACACACACACACACACACACACACCTGGACTGAGCGTGCTGCTATCACCTGGGGTCCTGGGCTGCCTGGCGGCCCCTGCTGGCGGAGGACGCGGGCGTGTTCATCTGTCACCGCTACGCTAATCCGGCCGTGCCCGCCTGGCATCTCATCCTGGTCAGGCGCCCGCTGGGCAAAGACGTGCTGCTGTCACTGGAGGGGGGGGGGGGGGGGGTAGAGCAGGAGGTGATGGAGGTTGTGGTGGTGGATCAGGAGGAGGAGGTGATGGTGGCGGGGGACAGTGATGCAGCAGAGGAGGCGATGGTGGTGGCAGTGGTGAAGCAGGAGGACGAGGAGGTGATAGTGGTGGTGGAGCAGGAGGAGGAGGAGGTGAGGGTGGTGGAGCAGGAGGAGGAGGTTGATGGTGGCGGTGGGGGACAGTAGTGCAGGAGGAGGAGGAGGAGGTGATGGTGGCAGTGGTGGTGGTGGTGGTGGTGGTGGTGGTGGTGGTGGTGGTGGTGGTGGTGGTGGTGGTGGTGATGGTGATGGTGATGGTGGTGGTGGTGGTGGTGGTGGTGGTGGTGGTGGTGATGGTGATGGTGATGGTAGTGGTGGTGGTGGTGGTGGTGGTGGTGGTGGTGGTGGTGGTGGTGGTGGTGGTGGTGGTGGTGGTGATGGTGATGGTGATGGTAGTGGTGGTAGTGGTGGTGATGGTGCAGGAGCTGCGATGGGTTTGCACATTTGCTTTATCTACTCTGACCCCCCCAGCATCACTCAGGCTCTACAGTACACCCTCTTTATTACTGACCCCCCCAGCATCACTCAGGCTCTACACCCTCTTTATAAATGACCCCCCCAGCATCACTCAGGCTCTACACCCTCTTTATTACTGACCCCCCCAGCATCACTCAGGCTCTACACCCTCTTTATTACTGACCCCCCCAGCATCACTCAGGCTCTACACCCTCTTTATTACTGACCCCCCCAGCATCACTCAGGCTCTACACCCTCTTTATTACTGACCCCCCCAGTATCACTCAGGCTCTACACCCTCTTTATTACAGGCCACCTGGAGGCCATCAAAAGCCAGCCGAGTGTTTCCGGTCGCTAAAATTAGCCTCCTCTCTTCTCTCTTCCTCTCTTCCTCTCTCTCTCTCTGTCTATCTTTCCTTCCTCTCCCTCGTTCTATATATCTTCCTTTATCTCTCTCTCTCTCTCTGTTCATAAGGTCTGGGAACACGGCATATGGATCAGTGCACCTGTTCCCTCCCAGGGATCCAGTGGTACCACTTAATCACCAACCCAAATGCAACACCATTTGCATCTCATTACCATGTTTGTTTACCCTTCACTAAGTGACCTCTTTCAAAATGTCTGAAAATGTCTCCGCCGCGGCAGAGGAGAGGAGTGGACGAATCGAATATTTCTGATCTAGTTTGGTGACTCAAAGGCAGAACTCTGTGGCGGTGTATCCGGGCTACTCGGGGGGGAATAAAAGCCTGGCGCGCACGGTTGGCATTGAGCGCCGAGAGAACTCTCCTGCTCGTCTCAGCTGGCGTAGCCGCTGCCGCTTGCGTGAAAGGCCGCGGACACTCGAAGGACAGAAAAGATGGACGGTGGAAAAAACAGGCTGGGGGTCGACCGAAGGACAGATGGAAGGACGCGGAGAGCAGAGCCAGTGGCAGACAAAAGACAGAGGGACACAAACACACAGATGAGTGCATGGGGTGGAGGAGGCCAAGGACTTGTAACAGAGAGAGAGAGAGGGAGAGAGGGAGAGAGAGAGAGAGAGAGAGAGAGAGAGAGAGAGAGAGAGAGAGGGGGGCCCGATATCTGGGGGATTGGGAAATAAGGCACTTTGTGTGTGTACTGTATGTGTATCACTCTATCTAGAGGGTGTGAATGTGCTTGTGTGTGGGTTTGTGCGTCCGTATGTGCCTGTGTGTGTTAGTGTAATATGATGAGAGAGAGGATAATGTGTGTGTGTGTGTGTGTGTGTGTGTGTGTGTGTGATAGAGAGAGAGACGGGGATGGGGATGGGGGGGTGAGATGGGGGGGGGGGGTCCGTGCGATTGGTCCTTGAGTCCTGTGCAGGTGATAAATCAGGCCCCCCATAGGCCTCTGCACTGTACAGCGCTGAGTGATGGAGCCCCTGCGCTGCTGATGCTGCTGCATAAACCCCATTAGCGTTCACCAGGAGGAAACGCGGCAGAGTCAATATCCAATTTCCCTCCGTTCCCTCCATTCCGCTCGCCTCCCCAGGACAAGAGCCAAACGAGGAAATGAACTGAGGCTCTCTCTCGTCTGTTCAGAAACACACGTCTCTCTGGAGGACCTGAGGTGTTATGATGTCTTCCTTTCCGCGCTCTGTCTTGCAGGCCTTTTTTGTTCTTTCCTGTTCGCGAGTGGCTTGGCAGTGGAGGAGAGTCTGTGCGACATCCCCTGCATGTAGCTTTCCCTTAGTGACATCCCTTTCTCTTCAGGAACACTTAGAGATGGGCAGAGAGCTCTGGCGGCAACAAGGCGGGCGGTTGCTATGCCAGCAGCCATGCCGTTCGGGTTCATCGAGCAAGGCATCGGAACGAAGCAGTGCAAACGGACGCAAGCAATGTCCAAAACAGAGCCAACACTTTTAAAATGACAACTTGCGTGCAGATTTTTGACAACACAGTTTGTGTTGCTTTCAACACATTACTTTTGATATTTGTTACGACAATATGTGTTGAAATTAAGACAACTTCCGTTGTTTTCTAACACATCTCTGTGTCCAGATAGGGACAGCACACAGTTTGTGTGGTTTCCAGCACATACGTTTTAAGATTAAAGGAGAAGAGTGCTACTATTGATATGCATGTATGAACAAGGGAATGAACATCGCCCATCACCTTCACAGCTTCACTCTCTCCCGACTCACCATTACAGTTGAATGGAGTGCAAATGGCAGGGACCTTGAATGATGATGATTATGGCATGGCAACGCCTGGCGTGGTGACATAACTCTGTAAAACAACAGCGTTATCACCATTGATTCCTTCCAGTCCTCGCCAAGCCTCGACCAGAGCGGAGCCCGTTGTATGAATTATGCTCGTTGCATTGATCCGTGGCGCGCCATTGATAATCACCTTTCAGCAGATTCGGCTGAATTAGGCAGAGGATTGCGCTCCTTTGTCCGCACTCTTGACTAAATTAAGGGCTTTTGTTGGTCCAGTGTCAGCTCAGTGAGACGGCGCAGAGCTGTCTGTGTCCACCCACAGGCTCTGAGTAGCCTCATCGGTCAGCGCTGAGGGGCTGGAGAGAGCGCGCGCTCGGCTCCACGTAGCCTAGCCAAAGTTATGATGACCGTAAACATCATCACGAGGAGATGTGGATCATTCTTTTAATTTTGTATGGTTTGTGTTTGTGTGCGTGTGTGGCTGAGTGGTTCTCACATTCTCTTGCTCTCTCTCTCCCTCCCTCCCTCCATCTATCTGTCTCTCTCCACCTCTCTCTCCCCCTCTCTCACTCCATCTCTTTCTCCACCTCTCTCTCTCTCTCTCTCCACCTCCCTTTCTCTTTCTCTACCTCTCTCTCTTTCCCCCCCTCTCTCTCTCTCTCTCTCTCTACCTCTCTTCTCCATCTCTCTTTCTCTCTCTCTCTCCACCTCCCCCTCTCTCTCTCCCCCTCTCTCTCTCTCTCTCTCTGCGCTGCTCCAGGTGGGAGATCAGATCCTGGAGGTGAACGCCCGCTGCTTCCGCACCATCCCTCACGACGAGGCCGTGCTGATCCTGCGCAGTGCCCAGCAGCTCCAGGTGGCCGCCCGGGAGGTGGGCCGCCTGCCGCACGCCCGCACCATCGTGGACGAGACGCGCTGGATCCCCAGCGGCCAGATCGCCGAGACCTCGGCCGGCTTCAGCCTCGCCATGCCCGGGTGAGTGCTCCTGCAGGAAGGTTGCAGTCCACACACCCTGGAATCCTCTATTGAAGTGTGTGTTGTGTGTGTGTGTGTGTGTGTGTGTGTGTGTGTGTGTGTGTGTGTGTGTGTGTGTGTGTGTGTGTGTGTGTGTGTGTGTGTGTGTGTGTGTGTGTGTGTGTGTGTGTGTATATGTGTGTGTGTGTGTATGTGTGTATGTGTGTATGTGTGTATGTGTGTATGTGTGTGTGTGTGTGTGTGTGTGTGTGTGTGTGTGTGTGTGTGTGTGTGTGTGCGTCTGTGTCTGTGTCTGTGTCTGTGTCTGTGTCTGTGTCTGTGTGTGTGTGTGTGTGTGTGTATATACCTGCATGTGTGAAGAACTCCTTTGAAAATGTTTCATCATATGAAAGGTAAAACCACTACCTCCACTACTTCTCCAAAACCTTCAGTGCAGCGGTCACTTTGACCTAATGTCCTCCCAGACTCTCAGAACTCTGTGTGGAATTCGAAACAAACGCCACGTTTTTTTGGCGTACATGCTAAAAGACTTGAGCTTGTCTTTGGCACTTCCTCTGCAGAAGTCACTCTATGCTAATGCCACCTGAGGGGAAGGAATCAAAAAAGGCTTGGCGTGTGCCCACGCTCTGATAGGACGAGAGCTTTAATGCCACTGATAAGCCGCCAGGTTTGCCCCGTGGGTCCATCCAGGCTCTCTGGATGGCACTGCCCCCCTCCTTGGTGCCCCCTCCTGCCCTAATGGTGTGGGTCTGATTGAGAACTCTGGGGGGTCGGCGACACAACCGCCTCTGTAGATGTGGCATGGGCTCTGTCTCACGCTGTTGCACAGTCCATTAGCCTCAGATTGCCTTCGACCGAACGTGGAGTGCTTTAGTGACTCAGGGTCTCTCTGTGTCCTGTGCTGCTCCTCGTTTTTGTGTTCTCCTGTTGGTAAGGGGGGGGGGGGCTGCCGGATGTCTAGCGAGTGTGCCGGTAAATTGATGTCGAGCGCTACTAGAGATTGTAACCGCAGAGCTGGTGCAGAGCCAACTCCGTTTATCTCTCATGCTTTTTTCTTCTTCTCCTCCCTCCTGACTTTCCTTCTTCCCCCCATTCCCTCTCCTCTTCCTGCGAGCGCCTCCCGTTCATTCATATCTCATCCCTCTCTCTCTCTTTTCATTTCCTGCTCTCTCATTTTCTCATCTATTCCTATCTCTCTCCTTTGTTTTGCCTCTCCTCCCCTCTCTTTTTCTTTCTCCCTCCTCTCTCAATCTCTTCCTCTCTCTCTCTTCTCTCCATCTCTTTCTTTCTCTCTCTTCTCTCCGTCTCTTCTTCTCTCCTTCCTCTCTCAATCTCTTCCTATCGCCCTCCTCTCTCCATCTCTTCCTTTCTCCCTTCTCTCTCCATCTCTTTCTCTTTCCCTCCTCTCTCCATCTCTTTCTATCTCTTCTCTTTCCATCTCACTCTCTCTCTCTCTCTCTCCCTCCATCTGTCTCTAACGCCTATTTGATTTTTGAATCCATAATATATTCTCCTCCACCCTCTCACTCTCCACTAACCCCCCCCCCCCCCCCCCCATCTCTCTCTCATATCATCTGCAGGCTCCCAGTGGACAGTGGAGTGCTGACCCCAGGAAAGGTGAGTGTCACCCTCAACTGAACTGCACCATTTTGGCTTTTTGAAGCATCACATTGTTTCCCTCCACAATTAACTGGCCTGCTCACAAACTTATGTAACACGGCTAAGTGTCAGGTTTGCACTTACAAGTCAGTGCAGCGAGAATGTGAAAAGAATGGCTTCAGCAGTTTTATTAGTGTGCATTGTCCATTCTATTGGCCTTTTTATTATTCATGGCGTAAGCAGTTTTGCACAGCCTCTCTCTCTCTTTCTCGCTCTCTCTCTCTCTCTCTCTTTCTCTTTCTCTCTTTGTCCTCTTTCTCACTCTCTCTCTTTCTCTCTCTCTCTCTCTCTCTCTCTCTCTCTCTCTCTCGCTCTCTCTCTTTCTCCTTTCCCCACTGGTTATTGCTCTGTTCTATGCAGTGTGGAAAACTAGCACACAAAGACCTGATGCCTGTCCATCATTAAGACCGTCAGGTGCATCAGTGTTTGTCCCTCTGCTTGTTATGGTCAGATCTGATGTAAATGTGCATGCCTAGCAAATTAAATAAGCTGTGTGACTGTTGTCTGTCTGTCTGTCTGTCTGTCTGTCTCTCTCTCTCTCTCTCTCTCTCTCTCTCTGTGTGTGTGTGTGTGTGAGAGAGAGAGAGAGAGAGAGAGAGAGAGAGAGAGAGAATGGAGAATGTGTGTGTGAGAATGAGGAATGGTTTATGTAGCGTATAAAGCCAGGTGCTAGCAACACTGCGATATGAGTTTGACTCCCAGGGGAATAGAGAGGATGGATAACCTGGCCTGCACTGCCACTCACTAACTTTGCCATGTAAGTGTATGTAAATGGAGCTGATAAACAGTGTCAATCGGGGGGGGGGGGGGGGGTTGGGGGGGGGGGGGGGTGCTGGTGGTGCTGCCATGTCTTTGGCACTCCCTTTGGGACTCATATCTGGTTAAAAAGCGTGCCTTTGTGGAGCCAGACAGGCCCTGATCTTTTCCTGCAGGGTTAGATGGTTATTGCCGTCTGTGAGATATCAGCAGTAAATAATCTCATTTTATGGCCACTGGGTCCGTGCGCAGTGTTTTATGATATGCCAGAGAGACCCAGGAAGGCCTTTTTCTGTTTACCGTCCACAGACTTCAGCACCCTGGCAGTGTGAGATAGGGATTAGTTGGCACTCACTTGGCAGACGGTTAATGGATTCTAAGGTTATTAAGTCTTGTGTGTTCTAGGCCAAGGTTTTAGGGGTGAAATATTTTACAAGAAATGGATTACGATATGGCGTGAATAATAATGCTAAAAAAAAAAAAAAAAACAGCCACTCCATTTACATTTCCAGTCAAGAATTCATTAGGCTGCGCTGCTTCAAGAGATGCCAACGGCCGGCTGTTGGAGCAGCATCCACCCCTCTCTGCCTCGGCCTCCACCCAGAGTTGATGAGGGCTGGAGACGTGGCCAGAGGGTAACCGTAACCCACCCAGAGATGGTGGGTGCTGGAGAGGGTGAAGCCTCCCTCTGGGCCTCCCGGTTCAGCCTCTCTGCACCCTCCTCACAGCACTCAGACTCTCCCTCAGCCTAAAAGTGAGCTCCGGAATATTCCATCTCCCCTTTTTTTCTTTACCGTATTCGCTCTCTTTCTTACGATGGTTGCCAGGCAAACCAAGCACTCCGTCAGAATGTACAAATGCTCGCTCACGCTCTGTTGTGGTTTCATCCTCAAGTCAGGTTATTATCGTTTCTGTGTCCCCTACCTGTGAACACCAACCTGATGAAACACCCCCAAGGAGTTGAACCGCAGCCTGCAAATGCCAATTAGAACGTGTGCATGGGCATTAGGAAACAAGTGTGCATATTTTGCTCTCCCCCCCTACGTTCTGTTTTTCTCTCGGTCCCCTTCAGCATGGGATGAGTCACGGTCAAGGTGACCCAGTTTGATTTAGTCACCTCCGTGGGTAGGAAGTGTGACAGGCCTGAAGTACAGGGGGATTTGGATGGAGGAGAAAAGAATGGCTGCCATGGAGACGTAGGGGCAGCTTTGTGTTGGCATGGCACCACAGGTGTGCTTCTAAAACACTTTGATATGATAACAGCATAGTGAGTCGCCATGGTGTTGTCTTGCTTCATCGTATTTCTGATCTATTTTCATCCTGAATGCAGCCTACATTTCAGGGGTTTTTTTTCAAAGCAAATGGCAACAAACTGTGTTGCATATGCACATAATTGTGTCTTAGTTCCATGGACAGTTTTTAATTACGTGCACGTTAAGGTTTTTAAGCTACAGCACAGTGCCTGTTTACATAATTCCTGAAACACTTAGTGGTGTTTGTGTGAGGAGCTTGAAGAAGGACTGACAATAAACATCTGTGAGGTGTACTTCTGCCAACTGCTGTTGACACCGGTTTCTGCATCTGGTCCAGAAGGCTAGGCTCATGTCAACTCCCTCTTGTTCTTTCCATCTGAGCTGATTTGGAAAGATTGCTGGGGACAGACTGAGTGACTGGCAAGTGAACTGTGCATTCACCATCAGTGCAAAATCTTTGCCAGTCAGGTTAACAATGTGTTCTCAACTCTCTCTCTCTCTCTTTCTCTCTCTCTCTCTCTCTCTCTCTCTCTCTCACACACACACACACCCCCACACACACACTCTCACACAACTACTCTCTCTCTCCCTCTCTCTATCTCACACACTCACTCAAACTCTCTCTCTCTCTCTCTCTCTCTCTCTGTTGTGTGCTCTCTCATACTCACTCATGCACTCACACACATGAATACCCAAAGACACAGTCCTCTGCATGTTCATCTAGTTTGCTACTCCACTGTTTACCCTCCGCTAATAAACCCATGCGCTAATGGGTATTACAAATTAACAAACAACATGCAAATGAATCATCACATCCACCCGAATGTTGATCAAAGCCTCTTAAATTAAACAGTTATTTATTTCCTGAAAGAACACATTATGCTCCTCTGGGCAATCATCAAGTAATGAGGTGTGTAATATTGCATTAGGGCAGGTCATGTTGATGAATGCTGGTTAAAGCATTAACATATCAGAGACCAAGCTCTAGTGATAATGCAGGAGAATGACCCTAGTAGCTGTGTTGTGTTGGTGCTGCAACCACTGGGCCGTCACATGATTTAATGCACAGTTATTATGATTGTGTTTTAAGCAGGACGTTGTCTTCAGCAGCCGGAGGGCGTGTTGCGTGTGCTTGTCACTAAATGTGGACAGGGATTAGGAGCCGGATGTCCCCTCTTGGATGAGGGAGCACGGTGCCCTCGAGGATGGCTCCAGCCGACACAGATCGTGTTGCCCATCCTTGAGTCACTGTGTTCTTCTTTTGTTGTTTTTTTGAGGGTTTTTTTTTTTGCTTTTATTTGGAGGTGTTTTTTTTTTTTTTTTTTTTTTTTTTTTTAATAATTTTATTATAGAAATGACACACAAAAATACACAATGACAACATTTAACATAGACATACTCATGACGTTTGCCTGTTTACAGAGCTACTTAATCATAACTAGATATATTGAGCAGCAACAGTTCACAATTGTTACAGAGAAGCATAAATAGTAGTGTCAGAGTTCATTGGCTGAGGGATCAGCACTGGAAATATTGCAGAAAAGGGGACCATGAGTCTTCATAAGATGTTATGTTGTTTTTCAAAGATGCAGTAAGCTTTTCTAGGTTTGAGTGATTAGTTAAAAGATTTAGCCATTGATTTGTAGAGATTTTGACTCTGTTTTTCCAATTTAGCAAGATTGTTTTTTTTGCAATGGTGAAAGCAATCAAAATAAAGGGCTTCACTGTCTTATTGACATCTAAATTAGACAGGTCACCAAGAAGTACAATAATGGGACATAAGGGGATGTCACAATTCAGCATTTCAGATAAGATGTTGATCACTTTTATCCAAAAAGATTTTATGCAAATACAGTCCCAGAGAGCATGAAAATAATCATCAATAGCATTTGGACAGTGTGGACATTTACTATTTTGACCAAATCCCATTTGATGGAGTTGTTTTGTAGTTATATGCGCTCTATGTAAGACTTTATATTGGATTAGCTGAACTTTAGAATTACAAGACATAGAGAATGTGTTGTTACATATGTTTTGCCAGTTAAAGTCTCTAGGTAGATTCTCTATGTCCTTGGACCATTTATGTATGGGAATTGCCAATGTTTCTTTGTTAGATGTCAACAGTTTATACATTTGCGAAAGTTTTTTCTTTGGCTTTAGACAGCACAATTTATCATATAGGGAAGAACTGAGGTTGTTAAAGCTCTTGATGCTTACATATTTCTTAAACACTTCCCGTAACTGTATATATTCAAAGAAACATTGGTCTGGAATATTAAATTTCTCTTGAATTTGCTTAAAGGACATAAAGAACCCCTTACTAAATAAATGCCCCATTTCTGTTACCCCTTCCCTCTTCCATATTGGCATAGACAAAGGTTTGTTGTTCACTAGAAACATTCGATTGTTCCATAGCGGAGTGTGAGTGGAAACTGAAAAGTTAGAATCGAGTATTTCATTTGTCTTCCACCACGCTCGTAATGATGTGTTGATTGTACTACCACCGTAACCTATAGATTTTTGAATGGTTTTATCCATAAATAAAAGATTCTGCAATCTCGACCCGTGAGCTAACATCTTTTCAATGTCTAACCATGGAGGATTATCATTTTGAATCCAATGGCAGACATGTAAGATCTGGTGTGCTAAAAAATAATATTGAAAGTTTGGGGCCCCAAGTCCTCCACTTTGTTTCGGTCTCTGAAGCGAACTCAAACTGATTCGCGCTTTACCCCCTTTCCAATAAAATCTGGTGATGGCGCTATTAAGGCAGGTGAACCATCCAGGGGGAGGGGTAACAGGGATCATGGAGAAAAGATAGTTTACCCTTGGAAGAATACTCATTTTAATGGTGGACACTCGTCCGAGCAGGGATAATGGCAACTTATTCCACCTTTCAAGGCTATCTTTGATGTCCTGCAACAGGGGATTATAATTAATCTTAAATAGATCATCCAGGTTAGACGGTACTTGAATGCCAAGGTACTTAATTATTTTAGAAGGTTCTTTAAAAGGAAGATTCCACTCCTCAGCCTTCCAATTCATGTTTGTTGCATCTAACACGGGCAATATTTCCGATTTTGACCAATTAATGGAATATCCTGACACTTTGCCATACTCTTTTATTAGTTTATGGATCAGTGGGAGTGACGATGAAGGGTTAGTAATAAATAATAAAATGTCGTCTGCATAAAGACTTATTTTATGGTGGTAACTCTCAGATGTTATTCCTGTTATCCCTCCACATTGTCTGATGGCAGCTGCTAAGGGTTCCATAAATAAAGCAAACAGCATTGGGGATAGGGGGCACCCTTGCCGGGTACCCCTTTGTAACTGGAATGATTTGGAGATGACTCCATTGGTTATTACTGAGGCCTGTGGTGACTTATAGAGAGTTTCTATCCAATTAATAAAGTACATGGGAAAACCAAATTTTTTTAATGTTGCAAAGAGAAACGTCCACTCTACTCTATCGAACGCCTTTTCAGCGTCGAGGGTGGCTATGATGAATTGTGAATTGGATTTAGTGAGGTTGCTCCTGTAGGCACTAATTAGATTAAACAGTCTCCGGGTGTTATCTGAAGATCGCCTTCCTTTAATGAAGCCTGTTTGATCTAAATGTATTAATGGTGTGATGACTGACTCCATTCTAGTTGCTATCATTTTGCTTATGATTTTGATATCTGCATTAATCAGAGATATAGGACGATAATTGGAGCATTGGCTATGATCTTTATTGGGCTTGGGAATGAGTGTGATATATGCTGTATTCATGTGATGGGGTATGATACCCTTTTGCTGTATTTCAACTACCATTTTCAGGAAGAGTGGGGAAATCAAAGGCCAGAATGTTTCATAAAATTCTGCCGGATAGCCATCAGGCCCTGGAGATTTCCTACTGGGCATGAGATGGAGGGCTTTGGTCATTTCCTCCAATGAGAAGGGCCTCTCTAAATGTTCTGCTTGCATTGTAGACAACTTAGGCAAGGTGATATTCCCTAGGAAGTCATCTATCTCCTGAGCTGAGGCATTCTGCTCTGAGGAGTACAGTTTTTTGTAGAATGATCTAAAGGTTTCATTAATCGCCTCAGCATTTGTGGATGGAGTGCCAGATGCATCTATGATTGAAGATATGATTGATTTCTCATGTTGCTGTTTAATTTGATTGGCTAGGAGTTTACCTGTCTTGTCTCCAAACTCAAAATGGTGTTGTCGGAGCTTGAGACATATCTCTTCTGTTTTTTTATTATATATGCTATTCAATTTATGCTTAACGTCCAATAACTCTTTATTTACTGGTCCATCAGGTGTCCTAGAAACCAGAATTTCCAGTCTCTTGATTTCTCTCAAAAGTTGTTGTTCTTCTGCCCTGTCTTTTTTCTTTTTATATGAGCAGTATGAGATTATTCTCCCCCTCATGAACACCTTAGCAGTTTCCCACAGTGTGCATGCACTAATGTCAGGAGTGTCATTACTGTACAAAAAAGAATCCCACTCAGAACTAAAATAATTGTAAAATTCTTTATCACTCAGAAGCAAGGTGTTAAAACGCCACCTAGGAGGTGGGTAGGAGTGTTGGTCTACTAGGAGGGTAATGCTCACAGGACTATGATCTGATATGATAATACTGTGAATAGTTGTATCTATTATTTTGCATGCGCAAGAGTTGTTAACCAAAAAATAATCTAGTCGGGAGAAGCTTTTATGAACCGTTGAATAATAAGTGTATTCTTTGGAAATAAGATTATTCAGTCTCCACACATCAATCAATCCCTTCTCTAACATGTACTGCTTAAGTGTCAAAGAGGAGTGATTCATTTTCTGTGTGGGAGTTGATGAAGAGCGGTCCATTTGTGGATCCAATATGTTATTAAAGTCCCCCCCTAAAATAATAACCGAATCTGGAAAATTAGAGAGTGCAACAAATAAAGAATGATAGAAGGCAGGGTCATCTGTGTTAGGGCCATATACACTAGCTAATGTTATATTGTTATTCCCAATTGTCCCATTCACAATTATATATCGCCCCTCTGGGTCAGTCAAAGAAGAAATGCATGAAAAGGAAATTTTTTTAGCAATTAAGATAGAAACACCTCGCTTTTTAGAATTAAACGTAGAATGGTATGCTTGCCCTATCCATTGTACTCTTAGTTTTTTTGATTCTACTTCATTGAGGTGGGTTTCTTGTAGAAAACAGACATCAGATCCCAGTCTTTTTAAGTGATTAAATATTTTTGTTCTTTTTGCTGGGGAGCTGAATCCCCTTACATTCCAAGACATTATCTTTACTGGGACTACCATGGGTCAGATAGTTTAAGACCTGTATTAAGGGACCCTACATTGTGATATCTTTCCACGAAAATGTGCAATGTTGCTACTTTAAGGCTTAAGTCTTCATGAGAAGGCAAGTAAACACTTTGACCTACAGACAAGTATACATTACAGAACATACAACATATACCCACAAAAAACAACAAACATACATTAAACAAAATAACATACACAACAACATGCAAAGCAACTGCTGTAAGCTTACTTAACCATCTATTATGCAAAGCAGTGGTAGGCCTACGTTGATATATGAGATGTAGACAGATGTTTACATAGGCACGTAGGTGATGCATAAAGGCGTTGAAAACTGGAGTCGAAGGTTGAGGATATGAATAGGTTTGGATTGGCCTTTTGATGTTATATGGCCTTTTAGCCTGTATTCAGAGCCATTTTGGATTTGTAAATTAAATATGGGTAGGCTATAGCCTGTAACAGCCTGCAAGCAAATAATGTCTCAACAACATGGAGCATATAGAAAGCATAAAGGAGTGTTCTTATTGTCCTGATACTGAAGTTTTAATTTAGTGGAGCATGTTCTCCATAGCACGAGTGAAATAAACTGTCCGCACTGATCACGCTGAGATGAATATTGCTCTACATCGTCTTTTGTTCTAGCCATGGTGTGATATTAGGATCTTTAAACAATTGATTGTCAATGTAAAGTTTGTCTGCAACCAGACTCACCCAGCGCCCGTCCTTCCGATGTTTACGGTAAACGGGTAGAAGAACCCGGCGACGCTCCAGTATGGTAGTCGGGAACTGTTCGTTTATGCCAAACGGCTTGCCTTGGAGTCTTCTCCCGAGGCCTTTGATGTAGTCGCGTTGTTTGGAGAAGTCAAACCGTGCCACGATAGGCCTGGGTCCGGGCGTTTTGGATGGTCTGGTGGCAGGGGGAAGTTGTTCGTGTTGACCCTCGGTTGGCCGATCCACGGCTATCCCTCCCGTTTGAAGCGCATCTGCGTAGGATCTTTTCTTCCCAATCCGGTGGACTCGGGCAAAGGTAATCTCAGATAAAGTTGCTTTCGATATTTTAAGCTCGTTCTCCATGAATGACTTCAGTGTTTCTTCTGTGTTCTCTTCGTTTCCTTCTTGAATCCCGCTGAAGATCAGATTGTCTCTCATTGATCTAGTTTGTAAATCCAGTATCGTTTCTTTCAGCAGAACATTTTCCCTTTGAACGTTGATTATATCAGATTTCATGCCCGTTATGGCGCTTTGTAATTCGACTGTTTTGCTTTGGAAAGTTGTCACCATGTTTTTAAGGTCGGCTAGCTCTCCTAAGAGAGTGTCCAGGATATCGAGCTTGTTAAGTTTCTCCAGGTTCTTGAATTTTTCTTCTATCAGTAGAACAATACTGTGCTCAGTATCCGTGAGGTCGGATGATTCTAGTAATTCTTGACTTGAGAGTCGCTTTTTCTTTCTAGATGGTTGTGAAGTACTTTCTTTTCCTTCATAGACATGCAAACCGTGTTGTAGGCCTATGTCGGCTTTAGGCGTGCTGGTTGTCCTGCTTTCCAAGCTTGTTCCACTGGGAGAACTCATGCTTGGGAGTTCTTTGCTTTGGAGGTGTTCTTTGCTTTGGAGGTGTTTTTGACACGTTGCCCTCGTGCCAAGACGGAGAGGCGATGTTTCCAGCTCAGGTTTGTGTGGCAAGCCAGGGCGATATTTCCAGCTCAGGTTTGTGTGGCAAGCCAGGGCGTTTTGCAATTCAACACTTTCCTCTTTCATCTCATTATGCCCTTTCGCAGTGCTGCCAGAGGTTCGCACCTCGTAAAGCATTCACACTAAAATGAATGTGAAGTGTGGCGAAGGCTGTTCAATATTTGGATACGGTTGTTCAATATTTGGATGCTTTAACAAAAACAAAAAAAACAACAGCAAAAAAAATGTTGGATAGCTGGAGGCCATTGTAATAAGCGTATGCAGCAGTGGGGCTATGCTGATTTTCCTGAACTTGGGACGAGTAACTACAGTACGAGTCAGAATAAATAGACCCTCTCAGTTCGTTCCTAGAGGCGTTCCGATTGAAACGTTCAAACCCAACGCAGATAACTTTGACATGAAAATTAATCAGACTTTAGCATGATCCTCTAAAAAATGTCAACTTTTAAAAAATCAACATCTTATTCGAATTTTGTTTGATCCCAAAGTTACCGTTAGGTCCATGTTGTTTTCAGTGGGAATGCGTTGGGAATGCACTTGTTTGTTTATGCAGTTGAAAGCATCTATACAGTAGATACCATCAGGCCCCTGTATGGCTGCCGGGAATAGCATTCCTGGAGTGTCCTTGAGAACCTGGCCTGCTTGTCCGTAGTAGATGACAGCACGGGCCGAGGAGGTCACAACCCCCCCCACCAGCTCCACCACCACCACCACCACTGAATCTGCCCCGGAGTGCCATCGAGGCCCCTCCACTGTCCCAGAATGCCCCTGGTGAGATGGAAAGTGTCTGCGCTGTCTGACATTGAAGTGAGTCACTGTGTGCACCAGGGGAGGTGTGTGTGGAGTGTGAGTGTGTGTGTGTGTGTGTGTGTGTGTGTGTGTGTGTGTGTGTGTGTGTGTGTGTGTGTGTGTGTGTGTGTGTGTGTGTGTGTGTGTGTGTGTGTGTGTGTGTGTGTGTGTGTGTGTGTGTGTGTGTGTGTGTGTGTGTGTGTGCGCGTGCGTGTGTGTGTGTATGTGAGTGTGTGCGGGCGCATGTGTGTGAAGAGTGTGTGTTCGTGTGTGAGCAATAGCCTACTTAAATGAAAGCAAGGAGAACAGGACAATCACAGCGTGTGTCCCATTTCTCTATCAAGCACAAAAGCCTTTGCAGGCTGAGCCTTGAGACTTAAAATATCTCCACTGTCCAGCACATCCCATACAGTGCCATCAGGCTGAATGAGCCTCAATTAAACCAGGATTATAGTGGGCCACGCAAGATACACATGCAAGTACACAACACTCATGGTCGGGACTTTTCAAAGAGCCTTTAGTCATTTTGCAGAACTAAGTTTCCGCTGGCTTTTAAAAGTCTGTATGTCTGCCGCCTTGCCTTGTTTATGTATAGTTGCTTAAGCTCTCTGCCAATGGTGTGTTGATTAAGGCTTATATTTGGCCAATTATTTATATGTCCAAGGCCAAGTGTGCAGCTGACTATGCTCTCTTGCAGCCAGCCTCTTGGCCAGCAACCAGACAGACTTTGTTTTTTTTTCCACTCTGAATGTTTTCCAAAACATAAATTGCACTGCTCATTTGCAGAGGAACTTATGTAGATGAGGAATCTTTTTCTTTACACTGTATGCTTGAACGGAGTTCAAGGGGTGTTTATGCATGTGCCTGTCCTCTGTCATCGATTCAGTTGCGTTTATGTCGCGGCATCACATAGCTATCTCTCCGGCTCCTATACAGAGCCCAGATTTACAGTAAGTTTAACTTAAACCTCCTAAATGAAGCACTAAGTGAACAGGGGCAAGAGAAACCTCCCTTTTAACAGGAAGTAACTTTGAGAAGACTGACAGCCCATACGGGGGAGGCTGTCATCATGGGGTAGTTCATTTGGAGAGACACTTCGCCCTCGCATCAAGAGGCTATATTTCCAGCTCAGGTTTGTGTGGCAAATCTGGGTAGAGATAAGAGTCCATACCCCTGTCTGGATAAGTGCATTAGCATACACACAGCATAGGCACAAGATACAAAAACACCTAATGGAATATACAGTACATATTCGATTGGATTCATTTGATTTGATTTCCTTAAATTTGAGGAATCAGAGATTAGAGAGCTTAGCCCTCATTTACGATGATGTCGAATAGGTGGGATGCACACCAGTGACACAGAAGGAGTTCAGTCTCTGGTCCGTTCAGACTAGAGTCAGGTGTTTAAGTGAGTGGGAGACAGTCCTGTCTCTGCCGTGTCTCCAGAAGAGACCACTTACACTGAACCACTCCCGATCTGCCAAACGCCTGTCAGGCCACTTAAAATGATCAATGGCAGCCGTCATCCTTCGATGAGGTCGCAGATTAGCAGTGACATCACATCTCCCAGAGGTCACCTGGCCTTCCATCCATCCGTACACTCGCTGCATCCATCAGACTTTATCTTCCTGTCACTTTGGATAGGATAGGAGGAGCTTTATGTACTTGTTGCTTTATGGGAGACTATTTGGGAGCTATTTCTGTTAGCGTGCCTGTTGCTCTGAATCCACACGGATGCCCAAACGTCGCCTTTGCACAAACTTCTCGTGACGTACTTCTTTCTCGGTGAATTCTGCGATGAGAGAAGTCTTAGCCACAGGTATTATTAGTCTGCCAGTCTTGGCTCAAATTGAATGTGTTTGCTGTGACTGTTCCCATCCCGATAATCTACTGGCTGAGGCGAACGTATGGAGCTCCTCTCTGCGCGCTGAGCTGAGCTCTTTGAGAGGATTTATGATTTTGTTGCAGAGATGAAGCATTTCTCTGCAGTAGTCAGAACGGAGGGGAGGGGAGGGGATGTGTGTGTGTGGGGGGGGGGGGGGGTGTTAAGAGCAGTGGAGTTACAGTACAAGGGGAGATCGACCCAGTGGAGGGAAGAGGCCAAACTGCTGCGTGCTCGTTTTTTCCTCTACGTTGGCCAGCTGGTGGGAAGCAACAAACGCGCGCGCGCCGGCCCGCGGATTCCTCAAGGTCGGACACAATCGGCGGACCTTTATGAAGTATCGATTTTCCAATCCAGCTGCGAAACGTCTCTCTCTCTCTTGTCCCGGCGTACAGCCCCTCTTCCTATTTTCGCTCTCTCATTCAATCTATCCCTCTCTCCATGGCCCTCTTCCACTGTAAATT
The DNA here is from genome assembly GCF_963854185.1 of Sardina pilchardus. Lineage (NCBI taxonomy): Eukaryota > Metazoa > Chordata > Actinopteri > Clupeiformes > Clupeidae > Sardina > Sardina pilchardus. Next base: position 9,264,825 of record NC_085001.1, read on the forward strand.
TCATCTTTCTCTCTTTTTTTCTCTCCCTCTTTTTTTCTTTCTTTTTTTCCTTTCTATCTTTCTTTTTCTGATAATAGTGTTTTTTGTCTAGGCAGAAGATTGCTTTTAGTGTTCTGCACTAATAATGTCTCGTTCTCTGGAGGTCATTTTCTCTGGCGTGCGAGAGGGGAGAGAGTCTGTACATACGATTAGTGTCTCTTTAGCAGGGAATGGATGACTGTTGGATTACAGAGGACAGCTCAGGCTTGTAAATGGGTGAGGTGTTTTTGTACTGTCCTGGTGGAAATGAGCTCTAATTGCTCCCCCTACACTCATAACAGTAGTGACCCACAGGGAGAGAGGGAGAGAGAGAGAGAAAGAGGGAGAGAGGGGGAGAGAGGGGGAGTGAGAGAGGGAGAGGGAGGGGGATTGAGAGAGGAGGGGGCGGGAGAGAAGGAGAGAGCGATTCATGCATTTGACCTGTGGCTGATGATTTTATGTGCATGCTGAAAAAGAAGGCATCTCTCTCTCTCGAGCACTCTCCCTCACTCTCTCTCTCTCTGTGCGTGTGTGTGTGTGTGTGTGTGTGTGTGTGTGTGTGTGTGGTGTATGTGTGAGTGTGTGGACAGGAAGATGAGTGGGAGAGAGAGAAGAGAAGAGAGGGGGACAGTGTAAAAACTGGGACAGAGATCTGGAGTGAGAGATTTGGGATAAGGGCTGTTGTTTGCCCTTTCTACAGGGCCTGTTACTGGTGATGCCACTGAATGTCTAGGGCACCTGTTCACGTTGTCCTGCTGTGCACTGCCCACCATAGCTCTGGGATGTGTGTGATGTTGCACAAAACCTTTCTCTACTCGTCATGTCATGATATGGGGCAGGTCACCGTTTTCTGGTTACCTAACCTCCCGCCCTGGAGACACACTCACCTGCAGGTTTACTGGCAACACCTGCATGTTTTATTTGTTTTTTGTTTTGTTTTGTTTTTTTTTGTTTTTCAGCTGTACGTCTATGGTTGAGATAATGACAACTGTGCCATGATTGTGGAACACTTGATGAGATATGTAGCTAGTCTGTTGAGATATATTGCTTCTTTAAGTTGTGGTCTGTGCAGGATGGATGGAATGTAAAATATCTGAATGGTTTCTTACACTTGGTATCAGACGCACTGCATGTTCTGGAAACTAGCATTGCATAGCAAGGCAATGAGAAAATGTTGACAGGCCATCTTTAAGCACCTTGCTAGTGACCTGACATTTACTAATGTTTCTGTAACACCTCCAGTGTAATGTAAACAAAGTGCTTGCGGTGGTTCTGCCTCATTAGGAAATGGCAAGACTTCAAGGTGAGCCAAGGCATTATCCAAATGGCCCACAGGTGTCTGTGTGGGTTTACTCTTTCTCTTAGTCTTACGTGGAATTTTCAGCATTTTAACATACCCACAGAGGTCATTTGTATGGCATTTAGCAATGATTACAAAATGCCCAAAAAGTACCCTTCCAGCAATTGAGAGAAAGTGGCAAAAAGAAAA
>NC_085001.1:9271331-9288831 GCF_963854185.1 Sardina pilchardus
CCCTCTCTCTCTCTTTCCCTCTTTTTATATCTCTCTCTTTCTCTCTCTCTCCCTCTCTCTCTTTTTCCTTTCTCTCTCTTCCCCTCCACTCTCTCTCTCTCTCTTCCTTTCCTTCTTTTTCCTTTCTCTCTCTCTCCCTCTCTTTCTGTTTCTCTCTCTGTCTGTCTCTCTCTCTCTCTCTCTCTCTGTCTTTAATGGCACCAAAGCGAGCTTAGCAAACACAGCTAGCTTATGCCTGATTGAGTTTCCACTGTTTGGAATCCAGCTTTAATTGCTTACTATGACTAAGCAATTACGCAACGCTAATGCATAATTATAACAATGAAAGTGAAAAGGGGGGCATTGCCACGACGTGCACCCAAAACAGAACAGCGCCATTACAGTAAAACGACAAAACTACCACTTAAGAGCCGGGACGACATGCTGGTAGACGTCATGTCAACGATTAGGGACGTGTCGGTCACCGACAAAGATGACCCCGAGCGAGACACTCGGCCGTGCGCCATGAAGGATGAGGCTTATTATCCAATGAATGGGGAAAGGAGTGACCGCTGCTCTGGCAATTAAACGAGGTCACCCTGAAGGGGTTAAGTTCCTAATGTGAAAATCTGACATTTTGAAATGTTCCGCTCTCTCTCTCCACGTCGTCAAATGTCAAGCTGTTTTGCCCAAAGGCCGAAGTGACCTCTCGATAATTGTGTTAGATTAATTACCCATCCAAAGAATATTAAGCCAGTGTAAAGTGATAACTGTATATGTGTGTGTGTGTGTGTGTGTGTGTATTCTCATATGTGTATATCATGCATTTCCCTGTGTGTGTGTGTGTGTGCGCGTGTTTATTTGATCGCCACAGGACGAAGTCCGCTCCTCCTCTGATTCGCCGCCCCCCTTCAAGCCCTCCCCTCCCCCCACCAAGCACGGCAGTCCCAAGGGGCGCTCCAAGCGGCCGGCCTCGTCCTCCTCCAAGCTCTCGCAGCTCTTCTGCACCCCACACCGCATGCAACAGCAGCAGCAGCAGCAGCAGCAACAGCAGCAGCAGCAGCAGCAGCGTGACAGCCACAGTGCCCACGGGCACACCATCCACGCTCCCAACGCCCACGCCCAGGGTGTGCCCGGCCAGCCTCACGCGCACCCTCACCCGCACCCGCACGGGCACCCCCACCCAGGGCACCCCCACCCAGGGCAGCCGCAGCCTCTGAGCTGCCCTCACCAGCACCACCCTCAGCAGCTGCCGCCCTGCCCTACCCACCGCGCCCCCAACACGCCGCCCTGCGGGGGGTCGCGCAACGCCTCCCCGCTCCCCGTGCACCCGGCCTCCCCCCTGACCATCTCCATGTCCCCCGGGCCCAGCCGGGAGCCGGCCAGCGTGCACTTCTGCCTGGGCGCCATCAGGATGCTGCAGCAGCAGCAGCAGCAGCAGCAGCAGCAGGGGCATCAGGGGCATCAGGTCAGTCTCTCCCCGCACAGCCAGTCGCCCGTCCTGCCCAGGATGTCGGGCAGCCCGGGCCTCTCTCCCCGCTCCTTGTCGCCGTCGATGTCCCCATCGTTCCCGGTGCCGGCCGCTCCGCATCCCAGCCCAGAGAGGCCCGGACAGGGTCAAGGTCAGGGGCAAGGGCAGGGTCAAGGGCAAGGTCAAGGGCAGGGTCAAGGTCAAGGGGCATCGCCAGTGGCCTCCTGCAGCACGCAGACGGACAGGCTGCACCCAGAGCCGGACAGAGGGGACAGAGCAACCCCTCAGGCCAGAGGTGAGGAGGATGGGACACAGCACTGCGTGAGGAAAGTGGGGGTACTGTGTGTGTGTGTTGTGTGTGTGTGTGTGTGTGTGTGTGTGTGTGTGTGTGTGTGTGTGTATAGTGTATGTGTGCATATGTATCTGTGTGTGTGCAATGTGTATCTGTGCGTGTGCGTGTGCGTGTGAGTGTGCGTGTGCGTGTGCGTGTGCGTGTGCGTGTGCGTGTGCATGTGCGTTTGCGTGTGCTTATGCACATGTATGCACTTCTGCATACACTTCCATATCATCTACACCTGCATTACTGTGTCTCCATCTCTCCGTGTGTAACAGCAGGAGCCACGCTGTCCCAGCTCTCCGACAGTGGCCAGACCCTGAGTGAGGACAGTGGGGTGGACATCCCAGAGTCTGGGGGCCTGAGCAAGGACAGCAGCCCGCGGCCCGGCAAGCCCCCATCCCAGCCGTCCACGGAGCGTCCAGGGGTGGACCGCGCTGCCGCCCAGCCGTCCCCAACGCCAGTGAGACACCACTGCACTGTGCCACTACACCACAGTCATTTCCCGCTTATGAGCCGCATTGTGTACAAGCCGCAGGACAGTGCTTTTGGCAAGTTAAAATGAACAAAACCATATCAGCACCGTATTAACTGCCCCCCTGTATTAACCTCATAGCTGAAGAATTTTTGTTCAAAATCAAGTGTTTTTGGCAAGTTAAAATGAACAAAACCATATCAGCACCATATTAGAGTAACTGCCCCCCTGTATTAACCTCATAGCTGAAGAATTTTTGTTCAAAATCAATGTATAAGCCGCGGCTAATAGTCTGGAAATGACGGTACACCAGCACAGTTGGAAATCAATGGCATGAACCAGAATCATGGTTAAAGTTCCACTATGAGATCCTGTTTGACGTCACTTCTGTTGACGTTGCACATAAACACCAAACAAAACAAAGCAAGCTCGCCCCCATGGGGTAACGGTCATGACGTCTGGCCATGGTTTGTTATGTTTTGGTGCACAGCCCTGTGCCCCTAGTGTTTGTTTTGAGAATAACAGCCCCTGTGTTGTCTTTTGAGATTGTTTTTTTTTTTCACATCGTATTCAGGGGACAGACAGCAAGCTGATTAAGTAAAGGGGAGAAACATACGATTTGAGACAAAAATGAAATCTCGCTAAGATCATGCAGGATCTCATAGTGCACCTTTAATGCAGTCTAAAGTGTACACCAGAAGTACGTGCCTAGGCTGATGAGTGCCATGACCCTGGATGTTGAATTGCCCCCCGAGGAACCTGCTTAGGGCTTGCTGCGAAGGCTAGAGGAGTCATTAGAGAAATAGTGTGTGCCTCAACTAGCAGTAGCTCTTAAAAAAAAATATTTACATTTTGGATATTTTTTTTTTTTTCAGTTCACTACTACAGACTACAACTCCCCTACCTGGCTCCCACAGGTGTGTTTTGACCGAAAGCTACATTAGGCTGCCTAGAGGACTGAAGTATACAGACCGAAAGCTACATTAGGCTGCCTAGAGGACTGAAGTATACAGACCGAAAGCTACATTAGGCTGCCTAGAGGACTGAAGTATACAGACCGAAAGCTACATTAGGCTGCATAGAGGACTGAAGTGTACAGACCGAAAGCTACATTAGGCTGCCTAGAGGACTGAAGTGTACAGACAGCTGAAAGCTACATTAGGCTGCCTAGAGGACTGAAGTGTACAGACAGCTGAAAGCTACATTAGGCTGCCTAGAGGACTGAAGTGTACAGACAGCTGAAAGCTACATTAGGCTGCCTAGACTAGAGGACTGAAGTATACAGACCGAAAGCTACATTAGGCTGCCTAGACTAGAGGACTGAAGTGTACAGACAGCTGAAAGCTACATTAGGCTGCCTAGACTAGAGGACTGAAGTGTACAGACAGTTTATTTTGAAGTCTTTCAGTTCACTGAAAATCTATTCTACAGCCAAAACCCCAGCCTAACCAGATCCAAGCCCTGAACCCTCAAAGACGTAACTGACATCCGTTTAGCAGTGCTCAAGAGGCTGTAAGGTGAGGTGACCAGATGTCCGAGACCAAAACCCCGGACATGATTCCAAAAATGTGGAAAAAACGGGAACATTTTCAATTTGACTATCAATCTGATTGAAATACGTGCAAGTTTTATCTTCAAAAAACAGAGAGACATAGGTAGTTCTTCTCTAAATTTTCTCGGGGACAGGCAACCAAAAATGGGGACTGTCCCCTCAAACCGGGGACATCTGGTGACCCTACTCTTAAGACCTCAACATGCTAATCCCAGGAATGGGACAGCACCTGTGACCTATCCTTAAACTGACAACAACAAAAATGTGTCGCAAACACGTTTCCTTTTTAATGTCAGTTGCTTACTGATGATATGTTTTCAAGGTTCCAGCCTACTTCAAGGTAACCCCATGTTTCACGTCACAGTGCTATGAATTGTAGGTACCGGTAATTCCCTTGAGTAAAGTCTGCATATATCCCGGCTTACGGAAAGGACACAGAAAGGGTGTGAGCGAGCCCTCAAGCACTTCACAATTTCACAGTGGGAGAGTCCCTAAGCCCTCACCAAGTTAGCGGGAACAAGCATCAAAGCTTGTGAGTCCGTGAGGGGGGAGATTGGGACTCAGCCATTATCTAAGATTGTGTCTCCATCCAGACGTGTAGCGATGTAAATCTCTGTTATTGAAAGATCACCTCTGGATAACACCCTATCTTTTAAGCTTTTTCAGCCCAATTATTAAAAAAACCTAACCTGAAACACATTAATGTGCATGCTGCCGATTTGGACGGCCAAGTCCACAGATCCTTGTTAAAAGTGGGCTTTAAAGGACCGTGACTGTGATCTTGCTCTGGTCACTTGGGACGTCACTAGACGTCACCATCGGAGTGGGCACTGTGGCCCATGACGCGTTAGTCACGTTAGCGCTGGACGCTTTCACAGCTCCGGTCTCTCGATGGACACCAGCACACTCCACTCCACTCCAGCCCGCCCCCTCGGCCTCCCCCTGATCCCCAATATGAGCACTTAATTAAAAGCTGTCGAGACATAAGACAAGACGCTTGGCAGAGAGATTAGCTTTGAAACTCTTTCTCAAGGTTGACGGCGTGATCAAAGGCCGACTGGAGTCAGTGATGCACGAGGGGGAAAGCTACTAAAGGAATTTAGTCGTCTCCTTGTTTTAATAATGTTGGCCAGGTTCATTTCTTCTTTTCTGTCTGCACCTGTGCTTTGTTCCCCCCATCTCCCCCTCCTCTTCCTCCTCCTCCTCCTCCTCTTCCTCCTCCTCCTCCTCCTCCTCCTCCTCCTCTTCTTTAATGGCTTGTGTTTGACTGCTTGGTTTACACCAACTGGTGCCCGCTGTATCTGCAGATTGTAATGGCAGAGCCGTCTTTGGTGAGGGTGGAGAAGAGTGCCAACACTCTGGGCATCGCGATTGAAGGAGGTGCCAACACCAGACAACCCATGCCACGCATTGTGACAATCCAGGTCAGTCACACACACACACACACACACACACACACACAGACACACACTGACACCCACTCTGATCCATATCATCTAATAACAGAAGAGTTCAATTTGCATTCATTTGTTGATTTTAAACTTCAAACCAGATTTTCTTTTTAACTGGATGAAATATTATGCGCCTCTAGAGAGGCCTTCTCTAAAGTGTATTCAGACATGCTCAAGGGCTGTTAGGTGAATTTAACTGCTGCTGAGTTCACCCTTCGAATGATTAGTTAGAAGCATTGAGAAAAACTACGAGGAAAAGTTGGAAGACTCGGAGCTCCAGACATGCGGAGCTGCCTGCAACCCAGCGCACCCAGGCAGTTTGGAATTGGTTCAGCAGTCCGCCGACGTGACCCACTTACAGTACTCTCTCTCTGCTCGGCCTCCCTGGGCTACAGCGTTTGACTTCTCCAAATGCATAGCGTACCCCGACTGTTACGCCAATTAAAGACATTTGTATGCTACTTTGGCCACTGCTCTTACACCCTCTCTCTCTCTCTCTCTCTCTCTCTCTCTCTCTCTCTCTCTCTCTCTCTCTCTCTCTCTCCCCCTCCCTCCCTCTCTCTCTCTCTTCTCTCCATCTGGGTTTGCAAACTTCTAAAAGGCTCTTTTTCTTCCAATCTGCCGCACTAGCCTGCTGCTCAGATTTCTAACCTGTGAAACATTTTAATTGGTTTTAAAATCGCCCTTAATTGAAATTAATTGGATCTAGTTATCTCTTCTGCGTGCATTCTGCAGAATGAATGCAGTCCCCACTCACTCCCTCAGGAAGTGATACCTCTAATCTGTAGACTCTAGTGTTGGTACCCAGGATAGAGGGGCCTTGGAAGAGATGTCTTGGTGCTCAATTTTATGTTTGAAATTCACTGTTGGTGACATTTTTCATTGTGGAGGTAAGTGTCTGCTTCCGCTGATTTGTGAAGCCTTTTCTCCTTGAGAGGCAAAGCACCCTTGAGAAATCAATGGGCCCATGTCGAGATCTCTGCCATGGCAAACCCCAGTTGCCATAAATCTCTGCAAAGTTGAGTTCTGATAAGAGGGATTGGTCTTTTTCACTCACTCCCCCCGTCTGCGTTCATCCTTTGATTACAATGACACAGAGCAGACAAATCAACATGCTGTTGACACTATGTTTGTGCTCTTTACCTTCTTTCTCTCTCTCTCTCTCTCTCTCTCTCTCTCTCTCTCTCTCTCTCTCTCTCTCTCTCTCTCTCTCTCTGGAGCCCTGGCCAAAGTATGCATGACTTTAAATAACACCCTTATCTGAGCAAAATGATCCGATGTATTGTTGATTTTTCAAAGCGTGTGTGTGTGTGTGTGTGTGTGTGCGTGTGTGTGTGCATGCGTGTGTGTGTGTGTGTGTGTGTGTGTGTGTGTGTGTGTGTGATAACATTGCCTTGACTCTGCTCAGTACTGCAGTCTTCTGTCTCTCTCCTGTGATGCTGTTTTCCTCCTTGACAGAGGACCCAGTAATGACTCCCCAATACAAAGTGCCAGATTTGGGATCAGAGAGCATCAATTTCTCTCCCCATCTGCTTTCCTCAAACCACCCCCCCCCTCCCCCCCCCCCCCCACACACACACACCCACACACACACACACACACACACACACACACACACACACACACCCCACACACACACACACCCACACACACACACACACACACACACACACACACACACACACACACACACACACACATACACACACACACACACACACATACACACACACACACCCACACCCCACACACACACACACCCACACACACACCCCCCCCACACACACACACACACCCACACACACCCACACACACACACACAGACACACACCCCACACCCCACATCAGTCCTGCTGTTTCTCCCTATCTCAGGCCTCATTTCCTCACTCCTTATAAACAGTTTTTCTTTTTTTTCTCTCTTTCTTTTTCTCCCCTCCCTTTCCCCCGTTTCTTTGTTCTATTCAGAAACACACACACGAGATTCTGCAGAATCTTCAGAGGAGATTCTTCTATGGCCACTTGTTTCTGAGGGGAGGATCTCACTGCCACTTGCATGACGATGACCAAAGTCTCTCTCAAAGTCTCTCTGTCTCTCTGCCTGTGTGTCCCTCTCTAGAAGGGTGGCTCGGCACACAACGGCGGTCAGCTGCGCGTGGGTCAGGTCATCCTGGAGGTCAACGGCGTCTCGCTGCAGGGCATGGAGCACCGTGACGCAGCGCGCCTCATCGCCGAGGCCTTCAAGACCAAAGAGAAGGACCACATCGACTTCCTCATCACCGAGTTCAACACCGCCCTCTAACGGTCCCAGCGGTCGAGGACCACTAAACGCCATCGGGGGGGGGGGGGGACACGTAGGAAGAAGGAAGGACTTGATAAAAAAGAGGTTTGTGGACATCAGCCATGGCCAAGGGTGTGTCCACGTTGTACAGCACCTACACTATAGAGACCTACATGCACTCTAAAAAGTGATGTGTTAAAAAATGACACGTTGTGAGTGAGCTTACAGACAACACAAGTTTGTGTCAATTTCACTCCGTGATTGTGTGGCTGGGTGAAAGGTGAAAGACTGATTTCAGCTATCTGACAACAACAAGAGGAAAACAAACAAACGAAAAGGTACACCTTTTTGCAGACGCAGACTGAGCTGTATTTCACCCAGCCATACACACAATTGCTGTGTTGAAATTGACACAAAAAAAGGTGTTGTCCCCGAGCACGCACAGCAGATGTGTCATTTTTAACACATCACTTTTTAGAGTGATGTGTCTCACTCTCATTCAGAAGCTCCCTGTCTGTTGTCTCACGCCACCCAACCCCTGTACCCTGGTGCTTCTCCTAATTCTCCTGATGGGACCATGTATGTCAGAGAGAGTCCAGAGATGTGACATTGCAACATCTCTTGCAGTGATTCCCTGCAGCAGGAGGAGTCTTGACTGGTCTCGCCGTGCTCCACAGGAGAACTGAAAGAATTCATGTTTCAGGGTTTCGACAAGGAACTACAGTATGTCATCATTCTCTTCAAGGGCACCTCAAAGTCATCCCGCCTGTCTCCCGCTCACTGTCCCTGGTGTTCCAGTATGACCACATCACACACACACACACACACACACACACACACACACAATCACATAAGTACTATCTAATAGTTCTTGGTACTAAATGTCCTCCTGCTACAGGTTAGAACTAAAGGACTTGTCAGTTCCTCCAGCCATACTATACACTGCTGCTCACAACCTTGAAAGGACTTTATTTTTAAATGCCCATTTCCTCAATATGCCATCCACACAGCCACAGGCATCCTTTAAGTAATATGTGTGCAAGGCTGTGTACTTTCTTTGGAAGATTCTCAGTAGACACTATGAAATATGGCAATATATTGTAAAAGTGAGACTTAAATTCATGTTTATTTATTTATTTATTTATTGAATTCCATACTCTCAAGTGTCATAAAGCCTCTTATTGATTTTGTTTATACCCCATGCAGTACTTTAAAAAGTAGGTATTTTTGTAAAGATGTAATGGAAAGCTGGTTACATAAGGGGATTGCTAAACAGCATTGTGCCACAGATGAGATTTTGCGAGGGAGAAGGAGAAGTTTGCACTTTGAAACGACTGAACTGACGCAGAAATCTGAAGACACCATTACATGCAGCCGGGAGATTTATCCAACTGCCCATGTACCATTATCAGAGGACCGGGAGCGTACAGCACGTTCTCTATGTGTGCCATGATGTGTGTGTATGTACAGTATATGACTGTACTGGCACAGGCTTATCTGTGTGTGTGTGTGTGTGTGTGTGTGTGTGTGTGTGTGTGTGTGTGTGTGTGTGTGTGTGTGCAAGCGCGTGTGCGCGTGTGTGTGTCTGCATAGAGAGAGAGAGAGAGAGTGAGTGTCTGCAGAGAGAGAGAGAGTGAGTGTGTGTGTGTGTGTGTGTGTGTGTGTGTGTGTGTGTGTGTGTAAAAGAGGAGGGTGTAGAGAGAGAGTGTATGTGTGTGTGTGCGTCTGCTTGGATGCGTACTCTTCATGGCTTTCTGGTAACCATTATCAGAGGGCCGGAAGCGTAGGCTACAGCACGTTCTCTATGTGTGCCATGATGTGTGTGTATGTATATGACTGTACTGGCACAGGCTTATCTGTGTGTGTGTGTGTGTGTGTGTGTGTGTGTGTGTGTGTGTGTGTGTGTGTGTGTGTGTGTGTGTGTGTGTGTGCGTGTGCACAAGCGCGCGTGTGTGTCTGCAGAGAGAGAGAGAGAGAGAGAGAGAGAGAGAGAGAGAGAGTGAGTGTCTGCAGAGAGAGAGAGAGTGAGTGTGTGTGTGTGTGTGTGTGTGTGTGTGTGTGTGTGTGTGTGTGAAAGAGGAGGGTGTAGAGAGAGAGTGTATGTGTGTGCACGCGTGTGTGTGTGTGTGTGTGTGTGTGTCTGCTTGGATGCGTACTCTTCATGGCTTTCTGGTAAGCTTCAAGGGCTAGCCAGCTCAACCTGTTTGGAGCGGAGAGGGATCTCCATGGTAACAGCAGCAGGCCCAGAGCAGTTTTTGAAATGTTTACGCTGCATGTACCGTGAGCTATGTGTGTGATGTGATGGCCAACGATCGAGGCAATCACACAAGCTAAGAAGCCTCATGCCCCTGTGTAATTCCTCACCCAAATACCAGTGAACAAATTGGAGACATTTTTGTCACCTTCAGCAGCGAAGGCAGTACAGTCAGTGGCTTTAAATCCTCAACCTTCCACCCTTACCTGTACCTTAACTCAAACCCTTGCCTTAACCCAAAGTACAAATTATGTCATATCTGTCTTTAAATGTCAATGTATGAGGGATAGTGCACTACAGTAAAGGTTTACCATAAAGTCTATTTTGAGTCACTATATTAACCACACATAAAGTTGGTATTTTTTGACATGAGGAAGGTGTAATAAGTATGTTTATTCTACAATGCACGGATCCACATGATACTTATATATAAATATATGGATGGATATTTATTAGACTAAGGTGTGTACATATATGTTTATATCTCAATCACATTTGTATAGATATGCTTTATAAGGAACATGTACAGTGATTCTAAAACATGTAAATGAGATGCGGATATGAGTCAGCCCTGGTCTCCGTAGCTTTTCTGCGCGGTCGTAGATGTTGGTCCTTGTGCTAATGGCACCTCAGCCCACCACCCCTGGCTGAGCTGTAAATCAAGTCTACATTCTAGCTACATATTCCACAGCCTCGCAGGCTGCCTGATGAATTATATCGCCCAAAATGCCATTCATTAAATCGCCTCTCTGCAAACTGTGCGCATGGGTCTTTAAGTGGTTTCTGCTTCATCCCATCCAGAAGTGGGAGAAAACAATGAACTTTGACCTTTCGATGACTGATCCTGGAACAGATCGACACAGCCAGCACAATGCGGTTCATGGACTTCACTTTGCTGTGGAGCCATTGTTGTATATCAATTTGGTTTATGCACTGCGACAGCCACTGAAGAAATCCCCGTCCAAATCAGCGTCTGAGAGTAGTAAAGTGCACAAACACCATTCACTGTGTACCTAGTACCACTGACTCATAAAATGACTGAGGATGGATTAAATAACTATATATATATAAAAAAGAAGCTGTTGTACTGGCTCTTCTTTATTCTTTGAAAACAGAACAAAAAACAGTTCATCATCCCCCCCTCTGTGATAGCCGCTGTTGATGGGAATTCACTTATCCAGTAGGCAACGTTCCTGATAGTATGTCTCTAAATTATCTTAAATTTCAAATTTGGCCTATCTAAGAATGGAGACCACATTCTTCTATGCAATCTAGAATAATACAAACGTCATGGGGAACATGGAATAAGTATGATTTAGAGGATATTAAAAGAAAGTCAAAGCAATTTTTAGTGTTCTAGGTTTGTGTAATTGGAAAGCTATTTTTGCTATTTTGGAAGAATATATAATATTCTATATATTCTTATATATAATATATAAGAATATATAGAATTACGCCTGCGAACTGGCGATGGGTAAAAACATCTTGGCAGTGAGGAGACATACTGTATAGTGCTTGCGCCCTCTTGTGGACATTAAAGGGCAGAGACCAAAAACAGCTGGCATGTAGGGCCATATCACATCTGAATTGATCAGGGCCCAATCATGATCTATACCCAATGCATGAATTTAAACAGCATGGCAACACAAGCGCTTGTTGTATGTGGGAACCTTTTTATTTCACAGCTTCAGTACACCAAAAGGAGTAATAGTTGTGCTTTGTAATGCCCATGTTCAGAATTCCAGTAAGGTCGACACACGGTAAATTAATTGTTATGGCTTCTTTTCCACTAATGAAGAGACTTTAATCACACAAACTGTGGACATTGTGGAGGCAACATAGACACTCAGAGCAGATACATGTCAATGGACACTTACAAACATGCGCACACACACACACACACACACACACACACATACGCTCACACACATAAACACACAAACTTAGACACACATCATCCCTAGACTGGGGGGAAATTCCATAGACACAGAGCAGACACACATCGATGGACACATTCACGTACGCATGCACACACACACACATACACACACACACACACACACAGGCGCGCACACACACAAACACACAAACATAAGACTAAGGGGACACATCATCCCTAGACCAGGGGAAGATTCCAAAGAGTGGAAACTGCAGGACCCGTTGAATGGAGGTGAAATGCAGGAGACAAACAGATCAGCTAAAAGATACAGCAAGATCTTCTCTCTAACTGACAACAATATTGCTAATGCTAACTCACTATAATACAGTGTGTCTTCACATTGGCTTTTCAAAAAGGACAATAAAAACAGCAATATATGTGGCATTCACTCCAACAAAAACAAAACAAAAAAAACCTGAGCTATTCTCTACAGGAAAATGACAGCATGACTACATTTTTATAAAACATTTAAAAATAAGCCCAGTGACAGACTTGGTCCTTTATGGTTGTATAGCCACTGAAAATGAATAAGCACGGGAAGCAGGCCTGTAAATCCATTTAACAATCCACATCTGAAGCCTCTGTGGTCCCTATCTATGTGTAGACGTAGCATCGACATTTACATTCTGTAGAGCAGGTGACTTCCTGTAACACTGGGTACCAAAGATTCTAGAACAGAGCTCTGTTCTAGAATCTTTGCTGGGTACTGTATAGAAATATGACGGACATTTTGCAATATTGCATTTGTCTCTCTTTGTGATGATGATCATTCTGAAAACTGAGGCACACTTCCTGTCCAGACCCTTCAAATTCAACCATCCAAAATTCACTTCCTCTGACTGATCTCATGTATTTGTACTTGTAATACGCATTATAAACACACCACAGTCAACCTGGCTTCACTTTGTCAACAGCATCAACAGTATTAAGGACATGTTGCCTTTATGGTGTTACTCCACACTATGACCTTATACATGGGGAGTGATTGTTACAACCACATTTGGCATAATCTGGAGGAACTGCGAGTGTTGTAGAAGTTACGAAGAACTGCCATGCCTCATTATATGAATGCAAGCATATAGAATAAGGTGGGCATTGCCATGGCTCTCGTCCCGTGGACGTATACGTAGATATGGGGAGTGTTGGAGAGGGAATCGGTTGAAGAGAGGGACAGCTTGGACAGTGTGGATAGAGTCTCAGAAGTCCAGCCTATAATTAGGTTTGTTCATGTCTCTCACGGCTTGTAGAAGGCGAGTAGGGTTGATGATGTCATTTGATCCTTCATCAGTGCGGTTACATGAAAAGAGAAGAGACAGCCGGTTATCCACATGGCAACGGAACATAAAGGGGACTACTTGTAGCCTTTCAAGGACCTCGTTCAGATCTTTGAAAATGATTTCTGCCTGACGTGATGAGGTGGTAATCAGAGACAATGTCAGGCAGATGAAAAATGGAAAAGCCATCATGAATTTCAATAACTCTCCGTCTCTCTTCTGAGCGGAGAAGTCATCATGATCAGCGAGCATGTCTTTCAACCAAAAGACACTAGTCAAGGCACAGAGAGGACTCAATTATGATTTCATGGAGTGATCATGATGAAACTGAGAGCAACAAAGCAGGTGTGGGCTAGTTGCTTTTCAAACCATGTTTCAGGCAGACTGTCAATGCTCGCCTTATAAATTAAGTTCAAGGGCTTGCAAGACTGCAGGGCTATGCAAAACGGGCTCTTAAAAAATCTGACTTAAAAATTGTTCACTCAATTGTTATGTTCACTGCTCAGTGTTGAAAAGACTATTAAAGTATGTTATAGTTATTTTATGTTAAAGTTTTCCCATTCAATTAACTTTGAATATTCAAAACATTTTGGATTACCATACAACCACAACACATCACAAAATTGATTCAGAAATACAGGAACAGCACACAAGACAAAGTCTAGGGAGAGAGGGAAAGAGAGAGGGAGAGAGAGGGAGAGAGAGAGAGTCAGGGAGAGACACAGATTGGAGGTTCTACTTAAAGGTTCAGGAACTGGGACACAGTGGAAACTGGAGCACACACACACACACACACACACCTAGCTGCAAAGCAGGAACTAAGTTCAGATGACATCAGAGAATTTCACTGGCACATTATGAGAACCAGATGACTGGCCTCCTGTCACAGCAGCATAAAGAAACAGAGCAGGTAGGCAAGAGGTACAGGAGGAGGGACTAGGAGGTTTGGGCTTTTTTGGGGAAGGGTCGTTGTCTGAGAGAGAGGGAGACATCTGACGGTCTCTAGGCAAAGGACCACGGGGGAAAGGGCTGTGTAAACAGTTTCTCATTACTGGTTCATGCGCTCTCCTCTCTCTCTCCTCTCTCAGTTCTCCTCGGCCTCTGGGGTGATCTGGTCCTCTGCGGCGGCGTTGGGGTCCAGGAAGTCCTGGTGCTTCAGGGCCGTTAGGTATTTCACCGGAGTGACTATGTGGGTGGAACCTGTGAGAAGACACACTCTTCATGCTCCTCTTACAGCACGGGCCCCAACACTCATCTCACATCAAGAAAAAAAGCCTTACGGGGAGAACGCCGAGTGCGTTGGATCCTTGCTCCAAACACAAGTGTGTTTAATAATGAATCAGCTGCAGCTCCACATATAACACTGCACAGGTCAAATGTGTTTCATAACAGCTGTCTCCAGATACCATTTGGATCTGCCTTCAGGAGTAAACAATAGCATTGCTATGCGAAGCACTGCATTCCATTAAGTGCTGATCAAAATCACAAATCAGCATAGATTGACCCGAGAGCTTCATGACAAATTAAGTGCTTTGCTGGTTATGCTATTTAAGAAAACAAAAACACAGAGAGAGAAAAATAAGTCCAGACTGGGGGGTAGCAAGTGTCAGAAAGAGCTATTATCCAAACATACTGTAGCCTCAAAGTCAAGGATGCAACAATGTGGCAAAACACCCTCTTCCATAGTGTTCAATATGCAAATGACACACTCATTTATTTAGGCCTAGTAGTTTCAATCATGCATGACTCCAAAGCAGCCCCAGGGCCGAACCACACATCATAATTCTACTTTTTGCAAATGAGCTTCAACTTGTCTGCGGCACTAAGTCAGCCCTCAGCACACACACCTCTCCTCTCCTCCCCACTCAAGCCCCACCCTGCCACTCCAGCATGACGCTCGCATTCGGTCGTTAATTCCCCACCCTTGCCTCTGTACCGTGGCTGGATAGTCGTGCACATAGATTTGCCCGCGCTGGCTTTCTGTCTGGGTGACAGCTCGAGCTGAGTCAGCTAGCGCTGCAGAACGGGATCAAGCCCGACTGCAGACGTCCTCTGCTAGCGCTTATGCTAATATTACAAACTACAGACTACAAACTTTTGTGCTGATTTACTAAACCGGTTCACTCTGATATGCATGCTACCATTATGCAAATTACACATACTTTAGATTTAAAGAAAATGTGGCCATTGATGGTCATGGTCCATTGTTCTTGAAACGTAGCTCACAGTAAAATACCTATTCTTAAAAGGTAGAGGTCAGATCTATTTGAATTTAATCAGGACACTATATGAGAAATTATTTTCCAAAAGTATTGGTTGTGCTTTTTTTTTTTCGTTTTTGTCTCTGGGAGAGTTCTGTAATTATTTTAGTTTTGTGTCTACCCAGCACATTGTGAGATGAGACTGGACTGATGTCCAAACCCCTCCTCCTCATGACATCATCTGGCCACTCACCAACGAGAGCCTCCCACTTCCCGTTGGCTTGTGTGACCTCGTAGACGCAGCGCATCTCGCTGTACGACATGCCGCCGATGATGAAGACGATGACGCGGGGGCCAGTGCGCACCTCGCCCGGACCCTTGTTCTTGTGCCAGTTGCCATAGCGGGCACTGCCAGGGGAAAAGAAACGAGGGAAGAGAGAAGGAGCAATGGACAGATAGAGAAACGAGGGAAGAGAGAAGGAGCAATGGACAGATAGAGAAACAGACACAAAGACAGAAGGGAAGGAAAAGGAAACTAGATCATTAAATATGAAATACATTGAAATAAGATATACTGTATACAGGATATATGTTGTGAAAGTTTATGTCATGTACACTTTTACAGATTATGAGATTATGTTTGCATAAATTCATCATGTGTCACCTTGTAGCTGTGGTGGTTTTGGAAGAGGCGGTCCGAGTGGAGATGTATGGGTACAGTTTTGGGTCCAGTTTGTCTTCAACGGCATCCTATAAACACAATCAAGAACTGGACTGGTGAGAACAATTGAAACAATTGAAACATTTGGACTAAACAAATAGGCAAGGAGCAAGAGGTAAAGATTGACCAATAGGCACAAGGTATTGACAGGATATCTGTGGGGATACGGCCATGAACGTTGATACATTTGCTGTGAGTTGAAGTAAAACCTTGCAAAAAGAGTACCGCACGCACATCCAAAAAGATAAAACACTGGGTGCTGGACAGATGAGCAAAAGTTAAAAAGAACAGGAAGTCCGCACACCAGATAATGCTTCTCAGTGTTCTTTAATAGTCACCACGACGTAACGTTTCGGGCCCCTAGCCCTTCATCAGACATAAAGTAAAACCTTACACCATTAAAAGCATGGTTTACCTCCATGAGGTCTTTGACGAGTGGGGTCCACCGTGAGAGCTGGTATGTCTGCTCGCTGATCCTCTCCTTGCGATCCGGCTTCTTTGTCTTCTTTGGCGCTACCTGGATATTCAGTTGGTAAACACACAAATAAGTCAAATGTAATCAAATAAATCATTTTTTACTGTAAGAATTAGCTTCACCAAAGTGAATGAATGAGGGTGAGGCTGTTGCACAGGCGTGCTACTGAGGGTTAGCCCACCTCTGTGATGATGGGCAGTCCCATGTGTGCCATGTTGGAGATGATGTCACTGTCCTCTGGAGGGATGTTGGCATGCTGGAGGAGTTTACAAAGATTCTCCTCAGAGACGCCTGAGAGAGAGAGAGAGATAGAGAGAGAGAGAGATAGAGAGAGAGAGAGAGAGAGAGAGAGAGAGAGAGAGGGAGAGAGAGAGAATCAAACAGTTGACAGAAAATCAAACTCAAATTGCCAGCTGTTCATAATGCAACCAAAAGGGGGCGATGAAGTGGGACAGACTCCAGGGAGGCAAAAGGAACAGAATTACCGTTTTCCCATTGCTTACACTCTAAATGCGAATGCTTAGACCAAAGCCTCAATACCTAAACTTCTTGTAGCACACCTTTAACACTGTGTAACCACAGCTTAAACACAGTCTGCTTTGCACATTGTTTTCAATTCTGCAACATCCAGTACTTATTCTTACATTATACATTGTTCAAAAATCTCCTATCTCCTATTCCTGTTATCATTGGAAAAGCACATTCTATTGAAGATTTATTTTAAGGGTGCCAATTAAAAAATATATGACTACCATTCACATACTTCCATATAATAAAAACCATCTGGTGTTGCTGTTGATTTGAAACTTAAGAGTAACTCAAATGGTGCATGTGCACATTTTTAGAAAGGATTGTTGAGTTTTGATTGCAGTGCTTCATTTTGGCATTGATGTGAGTTGTTTATCTCTAAGTGCTATGTCTTATTTAGTTATAATTGACTATTATTTGACATAATGAGCCACATTCTGCAACAAGTGCGTAAGCAATAGGCAAAAACTGTAAGAGAAAGATTCTCATCCATACACAGCCCTATCTGGAGTAAATACAGTAAGTGGGTAAAATAGATTTACAAAGTGTTGTCTCATCTCACCATTCT
>NC_085001.1:9293831-9321331 GCF_963854185.1 Sardina pilchardus
CAGCCTCCTCTCTCTCTCTCTCTCTCTCTCTCTCTCTCTCTCTCTCTACATTTGTCTCTCTGTCCACCCATCTCTCTCTACTCTCCAGATTCTACCCACTGCCCCATCTGTCGAAGGTCAGATGATAACAATCCTTCTGGTGTATACAAGCAAGTTCCTCCTATCACACAACCTTCGGGCCAGCCCATTGGTCCCAGGGTAGCATGTGGGTGAGTTATTAGCCAATGGCACAAAGGATTAGAGGTAGGATAGTCCAGCCAGAGTAATGCCGCATCTCTGCCCTCACCCTCTCGGAGGGATTAACTATGGAGGACAACAGCAGAGGATTGGAGGCAAAACTATGCCTGGGCTAAAGCCGCTCTAGAACATTCTAGCGTGAGACGCCCCCTCCCCCCCCGGGCTCCAAGCTGGTTGGGTGCTTTTCTGTCACGGCTGGTTTCTGCTCTGCACTGTCCGCTAGGCATCTCCATCTCCACGACAACGGGCCTACAATCACGACCGCCACCGTGGCTAGCACGGCTATAAACTAAACTTGAAACAGCCACACACATTTACAAACTGTGACACCTTCAACAACTAAAAACAATGATTCAATCACAACTAGACATTATGGCAACTGTAGCCGACACAAGAACAATCATAATACACAGCTACACTCATAATAACAGCCAAATTACAACAACAACAACAACAACAACAACCCAGTCACGACTTCAAATCCTGGGAAACCTCACATCACCCACAACTCAATACAATCTGGAGCCAGCGCCACAACCACATCACCATCGCTATCACAACTAGATTACAAGCTCGACAACTGTAATTGTTGAAATAATCTTACCTGCGACTCGTAGGGCAGGAAGGCGATATTAATCTCAGTCAAGGTCTTCATGACTTTGGAGGCCCGAGATTTGGTCAGCAGGCCGAACTGCGTGTCTGGGACAGCTGAGGGGGAAACAAAGAGCAGCAGTGGTCAGCAGTGGTCAGCAGTGGTCAGGGACAACACTGGCGTCTGCTCTGCAGCCATCAAGTGCAGCTATATTACAGTCATTTCCTGTGTATTAGCCTCATTGTGTATAAGCCGCAGAAACAAAACTCGGGCTCTAGGTTAAGCCTTGTATTAAACTCATAGCTGACGACATTTTGCAAAATTAATGTAAAAGCCGAGGCTGGGAAATTATGGTGCAGAGAATTCAAACATGGTTTCAATACACTAGGTACACGGTTGGTATTCACACTTGCAATTACATTACAGAGACACATTATACATGGTTAACACTTTGTTTCTCACCGTCTGTGAAGAAGACATGAGCCCCCCTGTACATGACGTTGCGGGGATCTCGGAAGTCATTGATGAGACCCTCTACAGACTGTAATCAAAAAATGTACTGTAATCTTTAAGAATGTATGCAAACATATAGTATAATGTATGAGAATGCAAATGAGGTACAAGATACAAAATGTATATGAACAGAACGGCAGCCCAACTCCTCAGAAATCTGACATTCAGATAGATAGATAGATAGATAGATAGATAAGATAGATAGATAGATAGATAGATAGATAGATAGATAGATAGATAGATAGATAAGATAGATAGATAGATAGACACTTTATTGATCCCCAAGGGGAAATTCAAGAAACAGAAATTCAAGAAAACAATGTGTTGTTCCAAAGCAGGATGTTGTAGTAGGTCATCTAACAGGCTGAAGGTGTGTGTCTAATGACTCTAATGTGGAGTGCGTAGGTGAGTTGGCTAGCGCGGTGCAGGAGTCAGGAGTGGCCAGCAGTGGTCAGCTGAACCCGAGACACTCACCTCGTCGCTGGGGGTGATGAGATAAATGGCCTCCATGCTGGGCAAGGGCTCACGCTTCTTAGTGATGTCCTCAACAACTAGAACAGAAGAGTGGACAGAGGAAGAGAGGAAGGGAGGAGAGGAGAGGAGGGGAGGAGGGGAGGAGATGACAATACAGAGAATGGGAAGGGAGGAGAGAGAAGGAGAGAGGAGAGGAGAGGAGAGGAGTAGATAAGAGAGGAGAGGATGACAATACAGGGAATGAGTAGGGAACAGATGATGCAGTGATGAGACGGCAAAGAAAGAGAAGAACCAGGGATGGCAGAAAAGTAGATGGAAGACAGGAGATAACCAGGGGAAGAGGGAGAGAAAAGGGCAAGAGAAAGAGGAAATGGGGTTGAGAGGAGATGAGAAGAGTGGAGAAGAAAGCAGGGGAAAGATGGAGGAAGAAAGTTAGTGTGTTAGTTACTGGACTGATTTGCTGTGATATGGACTCAAAGAAACAGTTGTTCAGTGTTGTTTCAGACTCACTTGTGATGCCCTCCGACATGATGTCCGTCATCTTGCAGCATGAGGAGATCATTCTCATGCTCAACTTGTCCACCACCAACGCCTGTGAGACAACACAAGTCTAAGTAACCTCATCCCACTATACAGTATATCTGAAGAGTTCAGATGCAAAAGCCTCTAAATCCACTTTTTGTCAAAAATGAGATAATGATGGTGAGTGAATGCTCTTCACATATAGTGTAAGTTACTTCAATAATTTACCTTCAAACCTCACTAAATACCATTCTCTTCCTGGTCTGAAATATTGATTTGTAGGCGAAACCCTATAGGAGCCTGATACAAAATGCTAATTTAAAAGAAAAGTGGTCAGACGGATTTAGAGGCTTTTGCATTCTTTTCTTTTTCTTTTTCTATTCGTGTTTCAAAAGTGTAGACCTATTATGAATCTTTAGGCATATTTCGTGTACATTCATGGTTCAATATTGTAGGCCTATTATGAATATTTAGGTATATTTTCATATACTACATTCATGTTTCAATAATGTAGGCCTAGTATGTATCTTCAGACATATGTTTTATATACATTCATGTTTCAATAATGTAGGCCTAGTATGTATCTTCAGACATATGTTTTACATACATTCATGTTTCAATAATGTAGGCCTAGTACGTATCTTCAGACATATGTTTTATATACATTCATGTTTCAATAATGTAGGCCTAGTATGTATCTTCAGACATGTGTTTTATATACATTCATGTTTCAATAATGTATTATGCTAAACCATAGCATGCTTACCTTCCATTCTCCTTTGACTCGGACTTTCCTGATGACATTGTTCATAATCTCTGTTGGTGAAAAAAGGCCCATCATCAGAACGCTCAACAGCCAAGTCAGTCAGGACATATCCTCTACTCTTCAGGGTGCACTCTTGAAAAAAAGGTGCTATACAGAACCAAAAACCTATAGAATATATACTTTTTTGATCCCGTGAGGGAAATTCAGTTCTCTGCATTCAACCCAATTTAACCGAATTAGTGAACACACAGCACACAGTGAACACACAGTGAGGTGAATCACACAACCCAGAGCAGTGAGCTGCCTGCCCAACCAGCGGCGCTCGGGGAGCAGTGAGGGGTTAGGTGCCTTGCTCAAGGGAACTTCAGCCGTGGACTGGTCGGGGATCGAACCGGCAACCCTCAGGCCCGAAGCCCTAACCAGTAGGCCACGGCTGCCCCAGTATGACACCCTGAAATGGCTCTTTAAACCAATTTGAAGGGTCCACCAAAGGAACCCCTAAGGGTTCTTTAAATAGCGCCCCAATGGGGGGCACTGTGGCGCTGTGGCGCAGCAGGCTACAGCGTCCATACCATTTACGGGTCCGAGTGCCCACGGGGACCCAGGTTTGAATCCGGCCTGCGGTCATATCCCGATCCCACCCTACTCTCTCTCCCAATTGTTTCCTGTCTACGTCTTCACTGTCCTATCATAATAAAGGCCAAAAGATATATATATATAGCGCCCCAAGAACCCTTTTTTTAAAGAGTGCGTTGCAGAGCTTGGCCTGCGTCTGGCAAGAACTGAAGAATGACTTTGAGCTGCTACTGCGTCTTCTGCTGCACGTATGCTATGTCAGTAATGTGTTCTGGGTCATGCCACCCAGTAGGCTGTGTGGGGAGAGAGAGAGAGAGACAGGGATTTGGCCTGATGTGAGGAACAGCGGTGTGTGCTGGCTAGCTACTCTGGAGAACTATGTGCATGGGGACGAGAGGACACGGCTGACACGTTCTAAATATATACTGCAGAGGTGTCGGCCACTGTGCTGGACAGCTCTCTGGTCTCCCACTACGATAAACCTGCACGACCCATGTCATCACCGCAAGAGCATTCATATGACTGGAGTGTGAAGATGTACAGTTGCAGATGATGATTTAATGATGGTCTTGATCGAACATCAGCCTTATGTTGCAATACAACATTTTAATTTGAAGCCCAAGTATTAGATAGTATAGGAGCCTGTATGAATGGACTTCATGCCAACATTTACAATAATCCAGAAAACTGTCACTGTGAAAACATCATTACACTTTATCTATCTTTTAACCAAAACAGCATAAATTAATTATTGCATGGTAATGTCTTAAATAAATCAACAGAAAAATGTTTTCAATACAAAAAAATCGAGAGAGGGCTATTCTTATTGAGGGATACTTTGACGGAATAATCGTTCTGTGCAACGATATTTATTTTCAATATACTGTATATATGATAAGCTCTCCGTGCTTTCTGACAGCAAAATATATGACACGCTCCAGATCTTTAAGGCATGTCACACACATACACATCTTTGTGTTGTTTCTGGAGCAGATGCCATTCACTTGGGGATGCTATGACAGCAGTCAGGTTGAGGAAGGATTAGCTCTAAATAAACAGTTAAAAAAGATCTCGTCTCTGTGTGCAGTGAGAGGGACACAGCAATCACTGGGGCCTAATCTCGGGCCAATCCTCTTACGCCACACTCCTGCTATTTCTGTGCCACCGGACGTGACATCACAGAAGGGGGAAAACACACACACACACACACACACACACACACACACACACACTCACACACACACACACACACACACACGCAGACATTTTGGCTTCCAATCCCCAAAAATTCCATTATACAAAGAGCAGCAGAAATCAGTCATACATCAATGACTGTGCCAGCGCTAGAGTGTTTTATAGGTCTTTGCCAGATATCTAAAAATGTATACGATGCTTTCATAGTCACCTGACATTGAACCCTGTAAGATTTCTACTAATTCTAACTTGAATGGCCACTTAACAACAAACTATAATTGATAAACGTATGGTGTGTGGCTACAATGTCCTCTAAATAGGTCTGTAATTCATAAGAAACAAGCATAATCATATAGCTGGATCCGAGATAGTGCTGTCTATGAATGAAGACACGGAGAGGTGAGATTCTAATGATGGCTATCCCTTCACTACTGAAGACTTGAGGAGTCGATCCAATTACTCAACTGGATTAACTGGAAATGCCCCTGCACATGTGACAGAAGAGTCAGCAACACAAACACAAAAGCAGCTTTGGGAAGTGTCTCGAGTCCTCGTCTCCGTAAACATCTAGCAGACGAGCAGCTGCCAGTGATCCACTGGGTGTGGAAGCTATCAGGAGGACTCAAATGATTGATTTTCCGATGGCGGGGATAAAGATATGGGTGAAGTCAGAGTTGAGTGTTGAGAAACGGGAACATCCTGACTCCGTTAGGCCTGTGCTGATAGGCTCAGGTGTGACCAGGTATTTCAGAGGAGATCCTAAATGAAGCGTGTAGTCCCCCAACTCCAACATAAAATAGATTCTCATATCGGATGTTATGGAAAAGATGGAATGGAATGTGAACATATGGAATGGTTCGATATGAAATCTGTATGGTGGAGAAATATGGACCACTTGGAATTCACTCACTGCCTCTTATGAGTATCATCTGATGCCAATTCTGCTACCTAATTTAATATATGCACGTGTATTTATACATGTGAGTTTGCTAGGCAGTGTCTTACTAAAGAACACTACAGAACATTTAGAGAGAAAACAAAACACACTAATATAATCCCATTGATTGTAGGCTATCACACCTTTCATCGAGACAACAATGGACACTTGGGAATTGTGGTGGTTGTGGTTATTGTATTTAGCAGATGCTTTAGTCCTTTAGTCGAAATAATACGATGGCTCCCCGCAGTTAAAAACACAGACTTCCAAACAGAACATATTCCACACTGTATTTAAATAAACTGTATTCAGATTAATTGAACAGTCTGCAGCATATTCCAAATCTGTAGACAATGTATCTTCAATATCATTTCAATTCCGTATCAGCCCATCCAACAGGTTCATGACATGAGACCTGCGTTACTGACCATTTTATCCTACAGAACCAAGACCTAAAATGCAAGATGTTCACCACAGATACCAGTACAGGCCTATGGAATCACCCTGGAGCCCTTCCTATAGTATGTTACAGTTCATCAACACAGTGGCATTCACATTGTGCGATGCCATCCTGATTGTAGACCGATTGGTGACCTAAGTAAGGTCACAGTTAAGGACGGATGTCTCCATGCAGAACACATACTACATTACAGGCTGAATTTGTCACTTATTAAGAAAGATTGCATGATTTCAACAATATTTCCAGCATAATATGATAAGTCTGATCGAATCCATGTTTAGCAGTTTTTGCTTGACTAGTACCCCTAAACAGGAGTGAACGAATCTACTTTTAAATGCCTTTCACCCGGATGACATGATATTCTGCACGCAACATACGTGAGTATTAAGAGAATACACAAAGCTACAAAACAATGAGAGCCGAGTGTAGGCTATCCGCTGACAGCAACGATACGTTGTGTGGCATGAGCCTATACTACTTTAAAATTAATAGTAACAATAACAGTTATAATAATAAAAATGTTCTATTCACAAACATATCAGTCGTTATCCAATTTGACCCCTATTCAAACTGGAAACGAATTAGGAAAATAGCTGAACAGCAATTTTAGTGGACTTCCCTAATGCGCGAAGAGACTACAGAAGAGACAGTGCCAGAACAATATCTGCCCTCAGATCGAGCTCTGCTCGCGTCGACACTTTAGCTCTGAGGTTTCAAAGTTACTGGAAGTTATTAATATCTTAAGTTTCTTACTGTCGCAGACAACCGCCTTGAGCCCGGTGGGTGGCATGATGCTTGCGTTGTGACGGCGCCTCCGCGTCCCTTACTGATAAGTCTATCCGACCCTCCACTGGAGCGACGGTGAACTATCCTGCCCTACACTCGCAGATGATTAGGGCGAGGGGGACGTGATTGCGTCGGAACTTAATCCTACGCCTCCGCGCGCCAGTTCGCTCCCTATCGAATTTAACGCACTTGTTCATGGCACATGTTACACTCCGTGTAAGAAAATCATGTACAACTTTTCGAATATGTAGCCTACACTTTTTATTGGATGTTTATAAAAAAATATGACACACATAAAATACCAACAAAAAGATCAAATATATAAGCACACATGATAAATACGCATGGCAAGCATCTTTGTCTTTCCTCGAATAGACGATCACAAGAGAATACACATTTGAACAAACATTTCATTTGAACAAACATGTAATGAATGCTCCAACACATGTCGTTTGTCTCATTTGTCATAATAACCAGGGAATATTAAATTATACTACATCCAGT
Source organism: Sardina pilchardus (assembly GCF_963854185.1). NCBI lineage: Eukaryota > Metazoa > Chordata > Actinopteri > Clupeiformes > Clupeidae > Sardina > Sardina pilchardus. The sequence goes on from NC_085001.1 coordinate 9,301,393, forward strand.
AAGGCGGACACCTGCGGATTGGGCCTGCGTGCGTGATGAGGTATCGATAACCGCACGAGGGCAGCATCGGCATGCGTTTTCAGTAGGCTACAGTGCAGCCATAGTCTGAACGCCCTCTATCTTTATTCCACTTTCAAGACAATGTATGGAACAGAAAGACCTATGAAAAAAGTTAATGTGCAACAATATGATCCTTACAGGCGAGCATATTTTTTAATAGGTAGCCTACATACATTGAGTATATAACTTAAGACTTATTGAGTGTCTGTATCAGTAATGCATTTATCATCAACCTAAAGGGCGGACTTTAGCCTCAATTGACTGTTAAATATTTAGACATTTGTCAAACGGTGTTCAAACCAAGACACTGCAAACCAAGACAAAAAATTGTCTAGGTTAGGCTACTACAAGATGATCGATCACAAATCACCTCATTGTGAGAAAGAGGACTCTCCACTCTGTTTGATTTAGAAGTGCTTGCGCCCCGCCTTTAATGGACTATTTAACGGTGACCTGATCTCATGAATCCACTTCGCTCGAAACCACACCTTCAACATGCCATAGAAATCAGATAGGTCAAAAAGCTGAACTTTTCAGCAAGCAAGTCAGTAGGAGGGTGTGACTCTTTGCTGTGGTGGTGAGCAGCAGTCTTTCAGCGTAACTCCACCGCTGGCGAGGCAAATTTTTTTGGTTTAATTTGCCCTCGTCTCGCTTGCCCAGTGGTAATACACTACCCCGCTTCACTCCTGAAGACATTTTTGTTGGTTTGAAGGAGGGATAGGAGGAGGACTTCAATTAAGTCTGTATGCTTCCCAAAGTCTGTTGATCTCAGTTTTTTAAACGCACTAGACTTTCCTATTCATATCTGGATTTGTAAAAGCAGGCGCAATGGGGGATGTGGTCTCATCACACCTTGATGAAAGCAAACGAGAGCTCATCACTGGTAAGTTATTAAAGAACCAACAAACTTGCTACTTTTAAAAATATCTTGTAGAACGTTGTGGTGATGTTACCACGTCACATGTCAGATGTTAGTATTACATTTTTGGACACAGAATATCCTTCTTATCAACCACTTTCAGCAGCATTTTTACGCAAGCTCTGTATAGAAATGCGCATAACGTGGCAATGATATTTCCACTAGTTTCCAGTTCTTTCTTAAACATTTACAACAATTCCGTTGGTCCAGGAAAATCTCACTAAACTTGTGTCTGCTGCTGCTGTGAGTGAGTGACAAGAAAACGAATCACGTGTTGTGGAAAATCTGACCATACGCATTTGAAATGAAAGAGGATCTGAAAGTTGCCAAGTTTTACTTATATCTGGAAACCCTTGAAATATTTTGGGAACTTTGTGACCCCAGTGCGAAAGTTGACGTCCTGAATGGTTTGGCTTCTCTTATGGGCTCGCCTGTTTATGGTTATGGCCGATTTAGCAGTCATCCCTTGGATATTCTCACCTCAGGGGGGTTAAACAGGTGAGAGAGAGAGAGAGAGGGAGGGTGTGGTGAGGTTGGGCGATCACTGATGGCACAGCTGCAAGAAATGCTGAGTGCTTCAAACAGAATGACCCTTTTGTCAGTTGCCAACAGGTAAATCCCGAATCTATGTTGCCAGATGCCCTCTGTCTTTTAAGAGCAAAACAATATTGATGATACATGTTTCATGGCATTGGTGTCATAACGTGGAGATACAGAGATGGAACTAAAAAGCAAGATATCAAACTGAAAAGTTGATCATTATTATGTATTTTCCTGTGTAAAAGCTGACTATACTTGTCATTCAGCAAAATGGGCAGCATTACATATTTGTTGAAAGCAGAAAGCCATTTTCTCAACTAAACATATCTGTCCCAACTGTTGTGAGCTTGTGTCCGAGAGAGCGCATTAGCAGACACTGCTGTTCCAGGATGTAGAGGTCCAATCATGCCCCTGACACCACTATATGCCATACTCCCCTGGCCCGGACTGACCAATCGGGATGCTCAGTTCAAAAGGTGGAATTTGAGGAATGCATACAGTTTTTGAGAGGGGGGGGGGGGGGGTTGGATGCCTCTCTGGTGGTGCGAGTGTCATGGCGGTCCGGTTCAGCTCCGCAGGATGTGTAGGTCTCAGCGGGGAGGATGTCTGCACACTGGATCCTCTCCTGTTTTTTTTTTTTGGACGTGGTGAACCTTCAGGGGCTCAAAGCTAAACACGGTGCCACGGTGCTGCGTCTGTTTTCTGCATCTGTGATGGACGAGGAGTGGTGGACCGTGCACCGTGTGGAAAGGGGGCAAACACGCTGGAGGTGAGCGAGGGGGAGGGAAATGGTCCAAACAAAAGTCCTGTCAAGAGGTGATTACTCTTTAACGTGGTCTCATGGCTGTATCCTGACCATATTTGGGACCAATGTGGTACGAGCCAAGAGTGAGTCACATCAACATAGCAGCAGTCGGGTGTACGCCACTCACCCATTCTCTTGTGAGGTGCTGAGTGCACCTAGAAGGACTCCTGCCACCATATCAGCTTAAGGCTTTAGCCCTTTTATGACCTATACTGAGAGAGAACGAGGTACTATCTGCCTGCTTCTTCCTGTGATTTAGTGCCTGTTCCAAAGCTCAAGCACTGTGAAGTTTTTATGTCTCTTGTTTTTTTTTCATAAAGCCTGGGAATCCCTCGAATTGGGCGCACTCCAGGTTTGGGCGTCATAGTCATTGTTGTCATCTTCCTGCAGCCTCCCGGGTGAGGTCATGCCGCAGCCTTGAACAGGGGGTGGGGTGGGGTGGGGTGGGGGGGGCAGTATTGCAGGCAGTTATCAAGAACAGATTCCGTGGTGGCCCATGCACTTCCTGTGTGTGAGGAATGTAGCTCTCACTTGCCACATAGTCTTATTGTGAAATGTATGTGCCTCTTTGGCACCGTTTCAACGGTTGTTCTATATCTTTAGTATTTTCTCGTCAGAATAATAGCGAGAATTCAAACAAGAATTCAATGTCTTCTTCAGGGAAAAAAATCCAGGGTTTTCGAATGTGACTGTGAGGGAGTGTTGGTCTGGAGGTGGGGTCTGGCAGGAAGTTTGGCGTTATATTGGAGTGTTTGCCTCATGGCAGCGAGCCGGACCGCATAGTTAAGGCGTCTGCCTGGCGAAGCCAGAGAGACATAAACAGGGTCTCTCTGTGTGGCCACTAAAGTGCCAGGTCCTGTCACCTCCACACACACACACACACCCCTCCGGACAGAAAGAGCCTTGTCCTGACCCCTGGTCCCGACACACACACACACACACACCCTGGTGTGGCCCCCACTTATATTCCCTACCTCACACACACACACTCACACAAACACACTCTCATGCACACACACATACTCACACTTTAAAGAAGAAAAGGCATTTCCTACATGCGCTCTCCCTGACTTCCACCACTTATGCCCCCCCCCCCAAACTTCCAGCCTCATGCTGTGACTCACCCAGGGCCTTGACTGGAAGTCTGTCAAAAATTAGAGCACTTCCTTGAGTCACTCTCGGGATCCAGCCCATTCGAAAGTCATTGTGGTGGCCGTGAATAGCGCAGAGGCTCGGTCCACAGCCTCTGGGTACTCATCTCCCGATTTTTTCCCCGCAAAATTCTCCCATTCCTGACTCACGGATGTGAACCTCGCAGTGGGACATGTGGGAAAGTTTGTTAGAGAGTTTTTTTTGTGGCTTTTTGAGAAACACAAAAACAACCATTGTTTACAGAGTCTCAGATGACTTCCCCATTTAATCCAAGTCAATATGTAGCTGTGATCAGAATTGGCCTTACTCGACACTCTCACTGATTACCCGCAGTGCAAACAAGTCCCCTCTCTGGACAATTACGAGAGAATGCTTGCACTGCACAGCAAATTAGCCAGCTTGAGCAGAGTACAAGGTCAGCTTCGCTTCAGTGAGCTGTGGAACCATTCTGAAGAGCATAAGCATGTGTAAAGCCATGTAAACAATGCAATCTGTGCATAAATGAAAGTATAATACTGACTGAAATCTCAAAGAAAGAGTCCCAAGGCTCATGTATGTTTACAAATCATTTAGAAATGGAGAGGGGAAAATGTTTCAGCCCATGCTGTAATATTATTGTAATGGATTATGTTCATAAGGTAACATCTGTCATGTTATCCATGCTTTTTCTTTCCTTTTCATTCTTGTTTTCCTCAAGGGTGGAGGTGCTGTTTACTTCCTCTTTTTATTGACTCTCCTGCAGCCTACTGACCGAGGAAATCTGATTGGGAGGCGAGGCCCTAAGTCTTATGCCACTTTTTCCAAAGCAGTTCCAGTATCTGTCCTCTTTGTCTGTCCACTCTCTGCCTCTGGGCATTTAAATCCGTCGTCTTGAGTCACATGACACGCGCAGTATGTCTGGCAAATTGCTCTAATTGAATCATGCCATTTTGATTTGTTCTCGCTCAACGGCCACTTTGTCCTGTTTAATTTGGTTTGTACCCTGTCACCAGCGATAGCGCGTCCCTTCTGATCTCTCATGCCACGGAGCCAGCGTGGCTCAGCTGCGCTACGCTCGTTTGTTTAGCTATCCCAAAAAGCTGCGATGGGGGGTTTGTTTACCATATTGCAATAGCGCCATGATATAACTACATCAATATTTCCCCAGCCTCTGGCTGAGGCGTTCTTTAATGCTACTAATCAAAACTGTATGACAAACAGTCTATATTGGAAGCAACTGTGCCCTTTGGCGTATGCGATATATCAGCGCTAAATCAGAGGAATGGCACATTTCTTGGTGTAAATAGTTGAGTCAGTCCAAATCCTTGGAGCTCTTAAATTAATGTTTTGGTTCAGCCTGTGTGGTTTAGTCATCCTGAAGAAAAACAAGACTGTTTTTGGAAATTGCTTTAGCAAAGCATGGGTGTTAGCCCTGTGGGATGATCTCCCCCTCTTTCTCTTTCTCTCTCCCTTTCTATCTCTCTCTCTCTTTCTGTCTTTCTCTCTATCTATCTATCTATCTATCTATCCTCTCTTTCTCTTTCTCTCTCACACTTCCATGATCTGCCTTTCTCAATCTTCTCACTCTCTTTCTATGCTGAACAGCTTCATGTCCACATCAGATTCCTTATCCACACATAAGACATAGGATAAGCCTTCAACATGTCAGACATATCAAAGACTCAGAGAAAGCACACGTACTGTACTGTATAAACTCACAAACTGTTGACCTATTCATACACTGTAGCTTTCCGAACGCTCCAAGCCTGTGACCCACATTTGATCAGATTAAAAAGTATGTGACAATTCTAGTCAAAATACTTCAACTCAAGATAAAGTTTGTAGGCAGCCAAAAATCATTCAGTCATATGTTGTTTGTTTGTCATCTTAGATTTGTAGTCACATACTGTATGTCTACTTTCCATTCAAACCAGAATAGCATCACTGGAGCATCACATGGACCTCAGCGATGTCTGACTCATAGTGGCATAAGCACATGCTGAGCCACACGTGTAGGCCTTCAGAAGACTGATGCAACAAGCCAGATATCAGAAAGTGGTCCATTGTCTTTGGCCCTGTGATCATAATCAGGACTTCAGTGGGAGGTTCATCCAGTAATTGTGTTGTTCAGCCATACCATCATGCACAGCCGCTCATTTGATTTCCACATGTTACTTACAAGGGCACACTATTCTTAGAAGGCCGTGTACAGTTGTGGTATTCTGGAATTAAAAAAAATCTTGGATTTCTCCGCTTGTCTGCTCTTCAAAAATCACACTCATCCCATTTCATATGTGCTGCTGTTATTTCTGTCCTGCCCTCACAGCACACCGTAGCAATCAAAGCCCCTTTGTCTGCTGAGGAGACTTCCAGCTTTTGTTCTGGTCTGGTCTGGTCCCCGCAGTAATGGCAGTACAGTAGCTAGCGTTCTCTCCTTGGAGTCCGGCTCCACTGATTGTGAGGACTTCCTCACCCCTCTTCCAGCTGGCCTGGGATCAGTGCTATTTTTTTGTAATCTGCCTGTTGTTTTCATTAGCCAACTCCACTGCGCTGAAGCCTTCCACCAGAAACATATTTCGGGGGGTTTGCTAATCCAAACACCCCGGCTGGTCTGTTGTCCCTGCTTCCACTTGTACGCTCGCTAAAGCTCCCCTGGGCCAAGCGCTGCAGACGTTGCCAGCAATTAGTGTGTCGCACTTAGAGACTGAATCAAAACAATGACAGAAACAGACTTGGGTGATCAAAGCGAGGATCCATTTCGATCCCGCAAGACCAGGAGAATGACTCCGACGGTGATGACGTGCGAGTGGGGGACGATGTGTTGTGAGGGGACTGCTCCAGGTCGGTGAGTGGAGCAGCGTGACGTCGGTCGAGTTGGCTTCTGCCCCCCCACCCCCCCTCGCTCGCTGGATGTTTGCTTTAGATACGCCGCTAGTCAGAGGGTGAGTCAGTGAGTCAGCTGTGTGCATACGGCTTTGCTGTGATTACAGCCACACCCACCCTTAATGTGCAACGCTCCTCCCGCCTGACTGATTCAAGAAGAAGAACGAGGAGAAGGCTAAGCCGAGTGTTACTGTGGGATTCTGGGTCTGACCGAGGAGCAGAAGAGCACCACATCCATCAAGCTCTGGATCCTCCAGCTCAAACCCCTCACGGCTCCTCTGGGCTCAACTCTTGCGTATCATCTGCTCCCGCCTGATGGCTTCGCCAGCATCACCTAATTATACCCTTCAGCATGATGAAGAATCAGCAATCTCTTAAGAGCGGCTTGGTTCCCAACCTATCTCTTAAGAACGTTCCGGTTCACTTCCCAACCTATCTCTTCAGAACGTTCCGGTTCCCAAACCTATCTCCTCAGAACGGCTTGGTTCCCAACCATCTCCTTCTTTCTCGTTCTTTCCCTGTCTGTCTATCTTTTTTATCTCTCTTTTTTTCCTGCGAGAAGAAACATTTCATTACAGCAATGTAGACCAGATGGGATCAGAGGGCTGCTCAGTGCGCTCTGCTAAACTTTCTTTCGCATGCTCCCAGCGAGGGTCCTGGCAGGCTGCTCCGTGTGTGAAGCCTGGAATGCGAACCCCATCATACACACATCGCACAGCGTCTGTTTGTGATTAAGGCTCTACCGGGACATTTGTAATGTTGTCCAGCACTGATTGTAAACATACTGTAAATCTGTCCTCAAAGATGTCTGTCCGATACAAACACCTCCATTGGCATGGCGGGTGGGGGGGTTTGGGGGTGTTTGAACTTGGTCGCCTTTGCTGGACAGAGGTTGTTTGAAGAGAACGACCCTCAGGATGGCAAATCCTGATCTTTGACCTCCCCACAGCTGTCCCAGCGGATGTTGTTGCAGAGCGATTGGATTGTCCATTGCCCTCACATCCCTGAGTCACTGGGTCAAAGTTGATAGAAGGGGCTTCTGACTATTCCTGAGTCACTGGGTCAAAGTTGATATAAGGGGCTTCGGACTTTTCCTGAGTCACTGCCTTCACCACACGAGTGTCGGGGCTGTTTTATATTGTGAAATCCCACTACAGTCATCATCGTCACAGCTATGTTTCTCTAAAACAAATCTCTCCCCTCCTCACTGACTCCCCGCCATACACACTCAGACACACGCACACGCACACACACACTCTGCTCACATACACACTTAAACTCTTGGATGAGTGTGTGGGAGCTCGGCTCTTTAGCCATGCCCTGGACGAGTTCCAGTGGTCAAGCCTCTAATTGCTCCGCCATGCGCGAGCCGCCTCATCACCTCCGCTCAGCGTCGGGCAGGCCACCCCTCCCCACCCGCTGCCCAGTCCAGCTAGCTGGACCGACAAACTAATCCCCCAGACCCTCCTTCACTTCATATCACACACAAACTTGGACAAAAGACTTCTACAGAAGACTGTTAAAATAGTCGAAGCGTCGGATGAATGACATGCCAAATGGATGGTCTTGAAGTCCGAGTTTCTCAATGCTGGCCTCAGATTAGTTGCCAATGATCTACAGTAAGGTTTTGTGTCAGGCGAGATTTGCTTGGCCAGAGACAAACATGTGCTGAAAGGCTAAACCCAAGGCAAGTTAAACATTGCAATCTGGCCAGGTTGATAAAGTGTGTGTGTGTTCAGTTGTGTGTGTGTGTCACATGACTGATGGAGCAGTGGTTAGTTGGAGCTCATGGTCTAACTGCCATGACGCACAGCATTGCTAGTCATACTGTATGTTTTAGAATGAAAACTGAATAGATTTTGACTGAAATTCTCTAATAGCAACTGCTGTCGCTGTCCTTGAGGAATTCTCCGAACAATGTTGACTTGCATCAGCTCTGATGAAGCTAGTGAGACTGTGTTATTAGGCTACAGCTCAATCCAATCTGCACTGCACCTGAGCTTTGACAGCTTCGATCTGCTGTACATGAATGATTCTGCAGTGTGTGTCTCTGATTGTTGTCAATGAAATGATCTGCCAAACAACAGGGAACTAAACATGGCCCCTTCTGTGTTTGTCTTCGCAGCGCGCACAGGCGAGGTCATCGGCGAGTTTGGCCGATTGTATGAGCAGCAGTTCGTGGTTGCCCTGTTCAACAAAGTGCGCTTTGATATCGAAGGGGGCGGAGGACCTCAGCCACAGTTGCTGCACCGCAAGGTAAGGCCTCCACCCACTCCTGCTCCACCTGGGCCACAACCCTGTCTTTATCGTTCTCCCTCTCTCTCCCTCTCCTTCTCTCTCCCTCTCCTTCTCTTTCTCTCTTTCTCTCTTTCTCCCTCCCTCCCTCTCACCATCTGTCATTTATTATGAATGATGAATGTGCAGCAGCACAACCTTAAACAAACAGCAAACACCTCACAGCATGAACCAACATCTCACAACAAAGCTGCCCTGCAATTGTGTCTCCGAGCAAAGAAAACCGTGCTGTCTCCCCTGCAGCCTGAAGAGCTTAAGAGCGGGTTTAATCTCCGAGCCAGTTGCGACGTGTGCCTGTCTCGGGTGCTTGACGCGGTGTGGTTTTCCGTGCTCTCAGCCCTAATGGCCGCTTCTATGGACTGTTTAAACAAAAGAGTCGCGTTTTTAGCTCGGCGCTGGTTCTCGAAAGATGAAAGCGCCGCTTTCTTGGAGGACGCTCGGCCACGCTGGGTGGGCAAAAGGGGTTTTGAGTAAACACGCCTCTCAGACGAGAGAGGACTTCCCCTCGCCATTTGGCCACAGTCGAGTACCTAACATTCTCAGAAGGCCGTGGCTCTTTTTGGTTTTTCTAATGCAGCTCGGCTCTCCTGATTTAATTGTACTCGTTGGCCCGTCTGTAAAACACAACCGTGCAATTACCGAAACATTCAGGAACTTTAAGGAAATCCCACGTCAATACTTTCCGTAATCCCATTTCCCATTATTATTCCACGCTGCCTGTGAGTTTTTCCAGCCTGCGGCCCCTGTGAGTTATGCGCCTGCTGCCTCCCTCTCCACAGGTCCCTCTGCAGGACAAGTCCATCTTCTCCGGCACGCTGTTCCAGTACCTGGAGGAGAGCAAGAAGTGGAGGAATCGCTTCCTCTTCATCCCCGACTCCTACAATGTCAACTTCTACGACAGCAAGGCGGTGAGTGATCCCCCCCCCCCACACACACACACACACACACACATGCACACGCACGCACACGCACACACACACACACGCGCACGCGCACGCGCACACGCACACGCGCACACACACACACACACACACACACACACACACACACACACACACCCCATCCCGTCCTTCAGAGCCCTTTCCTTAAGACTTCTGGTCAATTTCTCCTCTTTGGACCGTGAAAAGAGTGACAACTGGAATGCGCAGGAAAAACAGCCACTCCAGCCCACTCCGGCGCAGTGCGCCACACACACAACTCCCCCTGGGTCCAGATCTGGACGGGTTGATGTTGTTGGCAGGGCCTGTGGGAAAGAGAGCTTTATTTCAAGTCATGGAGAGTGTCGAGCCTGTCGGTCTCACTTGAGTTGAAGCTGCTGCGTCGTGCCACATCACAATTTTAGACGTGTAGGATTTTTGGCTTATCGCACGGCTGGGAAGATAATATTGACATTTTGTATATATATGTGAACAAAGGGGGTAGGAGCAGTGCTGCAGCTGGTGATTTATGTACGTATGCTCTCAACACTGGTCCTTGGCCAGCAGAAGTGTGGCTTTTATTCCCCTGTAGAAGATGAGAACTTCTTTTAACTCCTTCTTGTATTGACCAAAAATCACCATATTCTCATATTGACTAACATTCTGTTTATTCTCAACTGTGTCAGGGCTATGAGAAAGGCCTCCATCCCAAAGGATCCATCAACTGTGCGGGGTATCGAGTGTTGACCTCCATGGACCAGTACCTGGAGCTGCTGGGTCACAGTTTACCAGGTGAGGCTGTGGGGGAGATCTGCTCATTTAAACTCTTTCAAATCTCTTAGTTTAGTATTAGGACACTACTTTTAACTTCAGTATCATGTTTTTCCCTGTTTGAGGTCCTGTCTCAGTTCAGGAGGCCTCAAGGAACGTTTTAAGTTGACCTCTCTGCCGCCCTGCCGTCAGCCAACATGGGTCTTGGTGACCCAGGAAATTCCTGGACTCCAGATTGTTTATTGTGTACTGGAATGTGTTTGTGTTTGTGTTTACCTTGTTGTGTGTTTGTGTGTCTGTGTTCCAGGTGTCAAGGCTAAGTCCAGCAGTTCTCCATTTCTGAAATGTCCCACCCAGTTCCCTCTGATCTTGTGGCATCCGTACGCTGCCCACTACTTCTTCTGCCTGGTGGCCGAGAAGGACCAGCAGAAGTGGAACGCCGTCTTCCAGGACTGTGTCCGACACACCAACAACGGTGAGCGGCTGCCACTGTGAGATGACCTCTACTCTTTGGTCTTTCCTCACAGCCATCAGCGTTTTCATCATCATTGGACACAAAATCCTACATAATTGCTCTCTTTACGGCCATGACTCCTGTATGTTGTGTATGAATGCTACAGTATGAAGGCTGCTTTTCAGGACCGTGTTTGTCAAGTCCTGTAAACAGACACTCTGACACAGTCACTCACACTCTACACAGATAGCAAAAGAGTAGCAAGACAAGACATTATTTTAGCGATGAGATCATTTTACATTTGGTATTCGTATGATTCCTCAAGATTCCTCCAGATTGTTGACTGCAAAAGGAGGACTTTCCGCTGACTCACTCTTTGTGTCCACATCAGGTCACCTTATCCTTATCCGCCTCAGGTACAAGGTCAGGTTACCCATGGTGCTTTGGCACATTCTTGCTTTAATTCCCAGGAAGTGATCAAAAGGCTTATTTGGATGTAATGACACAGTGGCCATGCCAAGACAAGGAGGTGGCGAGAGGCCAGCAATAGTAGTAGTTTTCAGTCCTGTTAAAAATCCACACCCTTTATTCAGTCCTCTTTAAAAATCTGATTCTGTTCCTTTATTGTTTCCTGGTATTGTCATTTCTTTATTGTATAGTGGCTGTCTGTTCTCAATCAGGCACTCTTGAGGACAGATACAGTAATGGTGAAGTCTAGTTCTTTCTCTTGATTTTTTTTTTTCTCCAAAAATGTGTGTGTGCTTGTGCGTTTCCTTTTGTAATCACATGTCTCTTGCTCAGACAGCCATTACTCATCGTCCTCCTGTCCTCCCTCCCTTTTTTGTGAAAGAGAGAGCGAGCGAGAGAGACAGAGAGAGCGAGAGATAGAGAGAAATCTCACACCCGCATGAGCAGAGTCTCCCCGCTGACCTGACGCTCAGATGCCAGTGACCAGCGCCGCGGTAGTGCCAGCTCCCCAACAAGGGCACGCTTGTTCTGCCACCTCGCCCACATCTGTGGGCCCCAGTGTGCTTAGCCACAGTCCAACTCCCGTGCGTTTGTGTCAGAGGTGCTGCGTCTCTTCTGCAAAGGTCAACTCAACAGGCTTTGCTCGCGGACGCCGGACGCCCTGAGAATGAGCTGTGTTTCTGACAGGCACGCCGCGCACAACCCCAGAATGAACCCTCTCTCCACCAGGAGTCTGACCGCAGCGCTCTCTGGCTCTCGCCGTCCAAGATGATCTGGACACACTGTTCCTTTCCAGCGCAGTGGTCTGAGGACGGCACATTCCTGGACAGTATATCACGCCGCTGCAGCCATTGCTATCGCTCTCTCTGGTTGCAGTCAGGGCCATTACAGTAGCTTAATGCAGGCCGACCCACAAGAGCTGGGTTTTACATCCAGCGAATTTGGGTAGTGTGGCAATGTTTGCTGACGGTGGAGCCGTGGAGGTAAATATCGTGAGCGATGGGAGTTCAGCGGAGAAACACAGATGTTAAATCTTCAGATTTGTATTTTATTTTAATGTGCCAACATAACACGACGTAGCAGAACGTTGAAACTTTAGTCCCAAAACAAAAACCTGAAGATTTAACATCTGTGTTGCTTCCGGTAAACTCCTCTCTCGCTACAATTAGTCCTCTCCTGTTGATGCACCAGATAGTTATTCACAGTAGCGCAGAGGAACAATGGCTTTTCTCTGGAGGTTAATATTGCTCTCCAGATCTGGATGAGTAGTCCATGCTCTGCAAGTCATGTAGGCCTGGACACTGATCAAAGTACCAGTCCCCTAACAGGCCTGCTGCTCTGTGTGTGTGTGTGTGTGTGTGTGTGTGTGTGTGTGTGTGTGTGTGTGTGTGTGTGTGTGTGTGTGTGTGCTTAACCTCACCTCCTGGGTGGCAGCTGTGTGTGTGTGGGAGGAGGAGACGCTGGCCTGTGGTGACGTCTCCCAGCTGTGGGATTACCCAAAAATGACCCATCTCTGTGCTGTGGGATGACCCAAAAATGACCCATCTCTGTGCTGCCATGTGCATATGGAGTACGTTTCCCCCTGGAACATGTAACATGAGTTAGATTGGATACAGCAATGCAGCAAGGTCCTGTTTACATGTATTATCCAGCTTTTCCTAAAAGAGACTTCGCCAGCTGCATATATCCAAAGACGCGCACAGCGACCATCTGCCAAAAGCAGATGAGGGAGTAATTTACTGCCATAACAACGCGTGCTATAATCGGGAGTTAACGATCGCTAGACAAGTTTTTCAAATGGCCGCAATATAGACGCACGCTGACCAGAAAATTTGGGACATGTCCAGTTGAACTCCGTAAATGAATAGGACGATACAGTTTGACTCCTTGCGTCATATAGCTCTTGTGGCTCAGTCATCATCGTAGCCTTCACTGCTACCGCAAATTTCTTCACTGCTACAGCCTTATTACTCAGCTTGTAATTGGTCAAAAAACACTTGATGTTAGGCATCTCCTTGCCCTACCATGTTTGTGTAGTCTATGTGGAGATCTGTATTTGGAGTAAGGTAAATGTTTGTTAACTTGTAGGTATGGTAGACGTGAAGCTACAGCTTTTGAAATGTCATTCCTCCTCTGGAATGGAAAAGAATAGCCTTAGGGTTAGGGCCCATGTCAGTTGGAGCCATATTCCTGAGCCAAAACGACAGTGGTAGTAAAGGGCAAACATGTCTGTTCTGACATGCGGAAGCAGTGGAATGGGGTCAGGAGGAGCTGCTGTGATCATGCTCAGTTGAGACCGTTATCAGTGAAGTACAAAATGCTGAAGAAGTTATTCATTTTGTACGTATGCTGTGTCTGTCTGGTGGCCATAGCAACAACAGTGGTAAACACCACTTTCGCAACAAGTTGCAGCCGATAATTGACACCTTTGTCTCGATTCGGAGTGAGGTGACGACGCTACGTCACCATGCCTTTGCCCTGTCGCGGTGTTTGTCTTTGTCTTGAGCCTACAATAGGAGCCCAGAATGGATTTCTTCTTTATGCGAAACTGACCTTGGATCTCTGGTTTAATCATTTACAGTTACAGTGAAAGTATGAAACGCCCCAATTAAGCTGCTCTCTCTCTCTCTGGCTTTCTCTCTCTCTCTCTCTCTGGCTTTCTCTGGCTTTCTCTCTCTCTCTCTCTCTCTGGCTTTCTCTCTCTTTCTCTCTCTGGCTTTCTTTCTTTCTTTTTATCTACAGTATCTATCTCTCTTATCTTATCTGTCTCTGTATTTGTATCTATCTCTCTCTCTCTTTTGTAGTGTCCCTGTCCCCACCTCTCTTCCTTTGCCACATTCAAACCATTTTTTCCCTCTGCAGTCATATGACCTGAGCCCTGAGGCTGTAATTCCTCCCACATGTTTATGATAGCGTCGTGATTCATTTCTCTTCCCGGGTAATTGCTTAAGAACACTGCAGTGGCCCGGGCGCCGGTCACGCTTTAGACCTGCAGAGCTGCAGACGCTCACACTGGCATGAGGGAGACAGTCCAGGCAGTATATCATTTGATTTCATTTTGGGTGCAGAGCCATAGTGTGTGTGTGTGTGTTTGTGTGTGTGTGTGGTTGTCTGTGTGCACATGTGTTTGTGTGTGTGTGTGCGTGTGTGTGTGTGTGTGTGTGTGTGTGTGTGTGTGTTTTAATTGTGCAATAACTTAAGTGGAATCATGGTGCTGTCCTTCTGCGCACGTGTGTGTGTGTGTGTGTCTGTGTGTCTGTGTGTCTGTGTGTCTGTGTGTCTGTGTGTCTGTGTGTCTGTGTGTCTGTGTGTGTGTGTGTGTGTGTGTGTGTGTCTGTGTGTCTGTGTGTCTGTGTGTCTGTGTGTCTGTGTGTGTGTGTGTGTGTGTGTGTGTGTGTGTGTGTGGCTGTGTGTGTGTGGCTGTGTGTGCTGGCCCACGTAGATGTGTAGGTGTCCAGGGTGGCAGTGGCCGCAGGAATGTGGCGGCGTGGAGTGGACAGGCGGTCCGTTTGATGGAATAACGAGAGGACGTCTGCAGGGAATTTGCCCCTAAACTGGAAGCATGAGCTCCAGCACATGTCTGAAGACCCACAGAGCCGGGAGCGGTGCCCTGTGGCCCGGGGCAGAGAGCCCAGCGAGAGCCCAGCGAGAGCCCAGCGAGAGCCCAGCGAGAGCCCAGCGAGAGCCCAGCGAGAGCCCAGCGAGAGCTGGCTGACCACACTGCCTCTGCTCCCTGTATTTCACCTCAATTTATTCAAAAGGGACAAGGAGTTATGCATTGTCTGCCATAGTGCTGCGAGTACTGCACCTTCGGTGTTAAATTGTGTCCTGGACACATCATCAGAGGTCAGGATGGAAGGTCACTAGAGGTCATGATGATTATGGCGAAGGAAAGATAAAAATATGTAGTGCAAAAATCTCTCATCACAAGCACAAAATAGTCCACAGATGGATTATACAGTCTTGCTGCTCCCTGATAGGCTACTGGCTTTACCCCCCCCCCCCCATCTCTCTCTCTCTCTCTCAGCTGTAAGGAAACAGGGAGATCACTGTGTGATTGCATTCTCATTCTTGCATGTCAACACATGCCATACATGCTCCAGAAATGTAGCGCACACTTTATCAATGACCTTTTTGTGTGGAGCTGGTGTGTATGTATGTATATGTGTGTGTGTGTGTGTGTGTGTGTGTGTGTGTCGACGCATGTGGAAGGCCACACATGGCTGCAGGTGTGTGTGATTCATACCATTCTAGCAGGTGTGTGTGAGGGGGGGATTGTTTGGTGCTGTAGGGGACGCAAGCCTGCTGCCCTGCTGTTCCAAGTGCTCCATGCCTGCTCAGTGTGTAGACTGAAGCCTAATGTAAAGTGTGTGTGTGTGTGTGTGCTTTACTAAGGGACCCTTCTCTCAGACTGGCCCTCTTCTCCTTTTTCACTTCTGTTCTTCTCTCTCTCTCCGTTCTCTCTCTCTCCATTCTTCTCCCACTTTGAAGCTGTGCAAGAATGGGTGTCTGCAAACATCTCTGTCTGTCTTGCCTGTCTTTATTTGTTAGTCTGTATCTTTCATCCTCTCTCTCTCTCTCTGCAGCTGTTTCTCGCTCTCTCGCTCTCTCTCTCTCCAGCTGTTTCTCTCTCTCTCTCTCTCTCTCACTCTCTTATCCCTCCATTGCCCTCATTCTTCTGCTCTGACAGTGCGACATCAACCAGGCACGCAGTGGAAATATTGACCAAAGCTTTTCTTTCTCCCCCATCTCCCTGGTTTAGACATGTCATAGGTCTCAAAAGATGCCAAATTGTGTGTGTCTGTGTGTTTCTCTGTGTGTGTCTGTGTGTGTCTGTGTGTGTCTGTGTGTGTCTCTGTGTGTCTGTGTGTGTCTCTGTGTGTGTGTGTGTAGGAGCATTTCTTACTGATCAAGAGACTAATGGAGTCCCCTGAGTCTAGTCTGAGAGAGAAATGATCTTGGGTCATCATGATATTTTGAGTAATTAGTTGAACTGCTGGAGGATATACATGACGTGTAACTTATGTTGTTCTTCCTTAGCCTCGCGGCAAAACCTGTCCCATATAGCATGGCGCCAACAAGATGATACTCTGCTGATTTTCATTAGGGTATCATCACAGGGAAGAAATCACCATTGCTTAAGACCCGTCAGAGTTAAAGAGGTTGTAGGAGAATGAATGGCGATAAAAAAGAATGGCTCACTGTTGAGAAGTAGGCGTAACCTCATTCTGGGGTGACCGAGGCTGTTCACACATCTAGAGCACTGTGAACGTCGGCAGCTGTGAAAATAATGTCTAAAGGAAATTCTTAAAATGCTGAAGATGCCTGACTTTAACTTCACAGCGCCGGGCCTGCACTCATTACCCTCCGAGAAGTCGGAGAGAAGATGCACGTCTCTCCTGAATAATGCTGTGCTCTGTTCATCAGAAACGTTAATGTTACGCGACTTTTGGGTTTTTGAGACCTTGAGTCCAGCGCAGGGCCCAGTCAGCATGTGGCTATGCGATGCTGGACGCTTGTCATTGGAGAGGGAACAGTAGTTGAATGGGTGGGAGTCTGGTTTGGGGAGCTGGGGAGTTTTCATTACTCCTTGAAGGGGCTATTTTTGAGCTTTTAGAGGCACACAAGTTGCCAATTCATTCTCACGAGGGACACTGCCAAAGTAAATGTCCCTCCACCCTGACTATACACACATGTGCGCTCACACACATACTCACATTCTCACACAACTAACAGTTCTGCTCTGGACTTCCTGCCTGCCCCCCCCCCCCCTCCTCCTCTAACACTGCCATCTGCCCCACCCACCCTGGTTCCAACTCACTTCCTGTCTTTGTCACCGCACAAACTCTCTCAAACCCACAGACAAGCTCCATGCACACATTCCTCATTGTGCTCTTTCTCTCTCTCTCTCGCTCTCACTCTTTCTTTCTTTCTCATTCTCTCTCTCTCGCTCTCTCTCTCTCTCTCGCTCTCTCTCTCTCTCTCTCTCTCTCTCTCTCTCTCCTCTCTCTCCTTAAAGACTATTTAAAAGACAGACTTGCCTGGTCTGTGTTTTTAGTGGATGGATTAGATTTCCCACTGCCCCTTAGCCAGACTGATGTGAGCTCTTTGCCACTGTCACAGGGGGGACTGAGGACTTTTTAATGAGGCCCAGAAATCAGAACGGGAGGGACGGTCCAACTCCGCTGCCAAAACCACAGCGTGCAAAATCCCCGGCCTCCGCTGAAACTTAATGACGTGAACACACATGCATTTTCATTATGCATCACTTAAGGCCGCGAATTCTGCCGTCAGAATGGGACACGAGGGCCTTATGGAAGATTAAGGCCAAGATTAAATCCACATTTCACCGTCGTCAGAACAGCCAGGCCGGTAGGGTTGCGTCTTTTGGGAGGAACCCTGCAGAGAGGAGTGTGCTGTACGCAACCTCGTTACACTTGACCTTCCTCTGGTTACCAGGCTTGTGTATTAGTCGGATGAGCATTACCATGGAAACTAAGATATTTAGAGGCATGGCTTCCTGTTTTGGGGAGATGACGGAGCAGTAATGATGAAGTTGGTAATGATGTGGTGTGTGTGTGTGTCTGTGTGTCTGTGTGTCTATGAAACCCCCCTCCCCATGGAGAGGAGTCAGTGGCCAAATAAGGTGATTTGTCTCGGCGGCGACCAATCCCACATATGAGTCCTGAGTGTTCTGTTTGGGGAAGTGAAACAGGAGGCCGGCACTGTCTTTTGGTCACATCTCCTCTTGTTCATGGATTAAGATGTCATCTAAAGGAAGTGATAGAATAAACTTATGACACTTCCTTTTTTCTCCTTATCATTCCCATCAAAAGAAAGTGAATGAATAACACCAATGCTGGTATTGATTTATTGTTAGGAGAGTCATTTTATGCGGCTTTATGGTGACTGCAGATCATACTAGCTGCTGTCATTGCGGTCCCTTCTTAATCATGTTCTGTATTCATTGTTACTGGTGTCATATTTGTTTCCTCGTAAAGCGACCTTGAGTTTGAGAAAGGTGCCATAAAAAAATAATAATTGTTGTTGTTGTTTTTGTTGATGGAGGTGGTGGTGATGACTGTTATTGTTCCTATTCTCCAGGTCTTTCGGAGGAGAGCAAAGTCCAGACTCCAGCCTTCACAGACGCAGTGCGGCTCTACCGCCAGGCCCACGGCCAGTACGGCACCTGGGACATGTTGTGCGGGACCCCCCCACAGGTGAGCACCAGCCGCCACACCTCTGGAGCCCTGACTGCACTGCAGTGTCCCGGTCGTGATCATATTCGGAATATGCTGTTTACACACACACACAGAGAAACCTGGGGCCCGTTGCACAAAAGCAGAATTAAGATATCCGGGATAAGTTACTGAGCTGCGCTCAATGAATCCAAAACAAGAGCATACTGGCTTAATTGGTTGAACAAAGACCAATCCAGGATGAGCAGACACGGATTCATCAAGCCAGGTGTAAGTTATCCGGTATGTGTGCGCGTTCTCGTTTCTCCCCCAAATAACTCACGGTTGGGATAAAAAAAGACGCGAAAAATAGCGTCTTGCACACAAAGTGATAAACCGCTTTTGATGTAGACTAACAACGAGGTAAAGTTTTACTTTTTTGGATGGGGGGATCATGATTATTTCTGTTACATAGCGGGAGTAGGTGTGACCGATCAACTGAATGCAAATTTACGTATGCACCCACATGTGAGAGCTTCCTTGTCTCGGCACGCAACGTCATTAAGGAAGCGCTTTGCCACCGCAAATATGCACAAATTATCTTCAGTTGTCTTAAAAGCCGAATTAGTTGAAAACACCTTCGAAAAATGTCCCCTCCACTTCCAATCAACTACTATTAGCAGCCTATTTATCAAACATCTGTCAAAAAAGAAGCAAACAACGAGTAGGCTATGTTATTAATTATAAGGTCATCATAATTTAAATGACATCCATATGGTATTAGGCAGACATTCTGCTGTGTTTTGCGAGTAAATGCATGTAGCAAATAATATATAAATGGAATCTACAGCTCTTTAAAAAAAATCACGTGGAGGTCTCATTTGAATGACAGCTAGCTGAACCAATCAGATATTGTAATTACCATTAGAATCAACTTATCTTGGCTGTTAGCCTGGACAGGAGCAGGCTAGCTCCACAGAATAAATCGCCATGGTATCTTATACCATAACATATCCTGCTGCCCCCTATCCCGCTTTTGTGCAACTGGATCACGGACAAATTGAGCCAGGATAACCAAGATATCCCGGGTTAATCCCTTATCCTAGTTTTGTGCAATAGGCCCCTGGTTGTGAATATCCCCTGTGTGCATGATAAATACTAGTGTCCCAAAGCTGGGAAACCTGGACTACTTCAAAATCCCAATTGTAATCGGTATACTGAAGTACTGAAATGTAAACGCAGTTAAAGGGACACTTCACCGATTAGCATTAAGCTTTGTGTCTTTAGAAAACCAGTCATGTTTTTGAATGGTCGTGCATCATTCCCTCAGTTTGCCTTGATATGGGAGAAATACGGATTTCAATGAAACCCATGAATAGGACTTCTGCTTTCAATGATGTAAAATTATGATTTTTACGTCATTGAAAGCAGGAAGTCCAACATTGAAATCCGTATTTCTCCCATCTCAAGGCAAACTGAGGGAATGATGCACGACCATTCAAAAACATGACTGGTTTT
>NC_085001.1:9323831-9348831 GCF_963854185.1 Sardina pilchardus
CTCCCCCCGACTGAAGGGCAAGCTGCAGGAGCGGCTGAGGAGCTGGACGCTGGTGAGATTACGACACACTCTAATAGCCAGGCCACCCTGGGCCACAACTGCAGCGCTTCGTTCATCCGTAACGTGAAAATAGTTTTTAAAGACCAGTCTAACTCTTTGCACGCTGCTGCTGCCATAACATCCTGTGTATCCAGTTCCATTGACTGTAGTGGAAGCTAATTGGTACAGCGTTCTCTCTGTGAAGGCAACTCTTCAGTTACATGCCTGATGTAGCCTGCCTGTCAGAGTTTAATCTGTAAGTCCCTGTAGTAAGACCAGAGGTAAATTAACCAGATGGTTGTAGACCTGCCACATGTAGAGGTCTGGGACTATTCTCCTAAATAGTCCAATAGTCCCAGACCCCACCATCTTTTTTTTCTAATCTGGTCTAAGTATTAGTCTGGGCCCTAGTGCATCGCATTAAGGCAGTCAAGGAGCAGCATCACATTAGTTAAGTGTGTTTCATTAAAACCCCTTAACCAATTTGTGAGGGAGGGGAGATCTCTTGAAGGAGAAACAGGCAAGACTACTGATTTTGATTTGAGAGTGGGGTGAAGACCCACCTTCAATGCTGAGATGCAGTCCACGGAGATGGGCATTTAAAGAGGGCAGTGACACACTTAACCACCTTCATATCCTTCCACTATTTCCAAAGTGCCTTCAAGATTGTAAAAATAAAGTAGAAATAAAGTGTATTTATATCTGTAGCACAAATGTAATTCAAAGCACTTGACACTTCAAATCATTTGCATTGTTTTTTAATCAGGGCAGCAGTTTTCAGATTACATTATGTGCTTGCATAATTGCAAAAGGGTTCTCCAATGTTTTCTCAGTTAGCCTTTTAAAATGATATCAGATTAGTATACACAATGTGCCTTTGGAACATTGGATGAATGGTTGCTGATGATGTCCATCTGTATACGTATTATTAAAGATCAGCCATTTCTTTCAGCAACAGACACTTACAACATTGATGATTTAAAACAAGGATATTTCTACGTGACTCTAAACTCTTGTTAGTTACGGTAGTGTATGTATGAATGTCCACCGATGGGGCAGTGCCTGACTGGTGGTTGTGCCGCTGTTCACCCCAGATCTCGGATGCGGTGTACCGGCTGGTGCAGTCCCAGGCCAAGGCCCAGTACGAGGCCATCGTGCAGAGCTGCGAGGCGGGCAGTCCTCCCCTGGAGGCCACCATACGCACCGACATGGACCAGATCATCACCTCCAAAGAGCACGTCACCAGCAAAATCAGAGGTAGGCCCTCACTCTCCCTCCTCGTGATGTGTCCTGTGAGGATTTTTAATACCTCAAAGTCTCTCTTAGTCTTTTGTTCATTCAGCATTGGCTATATCGTATAGATTAAACCAGCATAAAATGCATCAGATATTGTTTGTCTTAAGAAATGGGTCTGGGAATTAGCTCTGTTAACTTGGTCTTTATAACAAATCACATACAGTATATCGCATATCTGTGTTCCAGACATGGCAAAGTCATTTCTGCCCACAGTGATAACAGATGGCTTACTGTCTGCAGCTCTAGATCTTTGACATTCAGTTGACAGTGATTGTTATTGCCTTTTCCTAGAATAGTCTCTCTGAAAAATGACAGTTAGCGACTGCGATAGCATCTCCAGACTCAATAGTTGGAATGTCAGAGGTATCATTGAGGTATCATAAGGGACTTTTTTTTCCAGAGTTATGGTTGTAAACAAACTCCGACGTCAGCCACAAAGTTATTTCTTTCTTGTCAGTGTTTGTTTTACAAACGTGCTGCTCACGCAAACAAGAAAAAAATGTGTGCTTGAGCTGCATCATGTTTCCCTGTTGCTCAATCTAGTTAGTATCCTTGGTTGGTGGTTCGCAGGAATTCTGCTCAGCCACTTAAATGTTTTTACGTCCACTCTGCCATGAGCAACAAAAGCAGAAGAACCGCATTACATTAGGCCGCTGTTGGGTCTTATGTCAACCCCTTTCCTTGGGTGAGGTAATCCTGCACAATTCTGTGGCAAGAGCCTTTGTCTTAACCATGGACTTGAGCACTGTGCATGTGGTCGAAGCAGTTTATAGAGAAATGGGACTCTCCCCCCGCACATAGCAAAGGGTTGTTGCGAAATATCTGTGAAAAATGGCACACAACTTGACTTGACTATATGCCCTTGAGGTGTTATTTATTTAAAACCAGACACAGCCATGTTATCGTCTACTCCCTATTTCTAACATACAGTATGGAAATGTGGGGAGTTGCTGTGCCTGGCACAGGTCCAGTAAAGGTTTCCCACTCACCCTTTACATTTTTTGGAATTGTGTGTGTGTGTGTGTGCGCGTGTGTGAGTGAGAGAGGGGAATCGTAAAGGTCTGTTGTGGTTGAGTTTAGACATTCCTGTCCATGGTTGAACTGAAAAGTAGGTCACATGATCATATCAGTGTCACAAGTGATGAAATCTCTCGGTACCTCGGCCCCGTGCCATAATCACATTTCTTTTCTGGTCCGGAGGCCTGAGGATCAAGTTCAGTCATTCATCTGCCCTGCCGATGTCATTTGTCTCGGCTCCTATCAGTGCTCTGAGTCACTCTGACTCTGGTGGAATCTCTCGCCTTGGTTCTGCGTCACGGCTGACAAATGCTTAAGTGAAAAGGCTGTGAGTTTTCTCCTCTGTTGGTGCGTGATGAGTTTGTCCTGAACGCTGTCTGTGTTTTTGACGTGTGTGTCTGTGTGTCTGTGTGTCTGTGTGTCTGTGTGTCTGTGTGTCTGTGTGTGTGTGTGTGTGTGTGTGTGTGTGTGTGTGTGTGTGTGTGTGTCCTGCCACAGCCCTGGTCCTGCCCAAGGCGGAGAAGCTGCTGAAGGTGAGCATCCAGCCGTACATCAGCTCCATCCTGGAGGCCCTGATGGAGCCCACCAGCCGCGGCTTCTTCGAGGTGCGCGACGTCTTCTTCCGCGAGCTGGTGGACATGAGCAAGAACCTGGTCAACGACGGCAGCAAGGAGAAGCTGGGGGAGGTGAGGTGTCCAGGGGCCCGCGAGTTTGACCGCTCCAGGGGCTTAGAATGAGATTAGCCACTGCGCGGTTGTGTATAGAGATTACAGATAAATTATTAATATCTCCTTTGAAAAGTATGAAAAATAGAGAAGAATCAAAGATATATATATATTTTTAAAGATCTTATTGTCACATTTATAATGTCTTGGTTTCATACTTAAGGCTGCTTATTATGATGTTGATGATAATTGTAAGCATTTCATGAGAATATAGCATGAATTGTGTTCTTGTTGTGTGTGTGTTCTGTGTGGTGCAGCACATGGAGAAGGTCTCCATGCTGGCGTTCCACCCGGTGAAGATGCAGTGCTGCTACGAGAAGGTGGAGCCTCTGAGCCTGGAGGGCCTGCAGCAACGCTTCGACGTCACCAGCCCCTCCGTCTTCGTCCAGAGAGCGCAGATCCTCATGAGAGAGGTCAGTCTCCCAGCCGGCCCCAACCTATAGAGCAGCGGCCAGCTGTACACAGCCCCAACCTATATATATGTAAATATATATTTATATAGCAGGGGTGAGCAGTAGCTAGCGCCCCCAGGCCAGTTTCTGTGGTGGGAGAAACACTAACCCTAAAATTACATTTTTAATTTGAAGACATTACGACCCCCCCTCCAGTGAGGAAGGTCACTGCTCTTTTAACACAAACACATATTAAAGATTATTATTATTATTATTATTACTATATTAACCAGCAGTCATACTTCTCTTGCTGAACTGCGGAAGGGTGCAATAGAAAGTGGACCGGTTCACTTGCTGAAGGGAGAGATAGAATGTGGACCGGAGATTCCAATTTTTATCTCCGTATGCGCATTTTTCTTTGATTATTTACCACATTTTAAAGATAAATGTCGAGTTAGTATGTGAAGTATCTGCAAGTCTTACTAGAATAAGTAGCCGTTTACGTGATTCCAACTCAAACAAAGTATGAGACATATATAAATTGTGTCTGTATCCATCTTGCTTTGTGTAATGTTTTTGACTGTTGAAAGTCCTAAACTCACTGCTGGAATGTGGAAAACACTCATGAAACCTCCATACCATCAGCTGCTATGACATTGCGCATCTGCTTGTTGCTAGCAGCTTGTTTATTTGACTTGGGGCCTCCCAGAGACATCTCCTGAGACTCTTGTTTTCCAAGGCTTTTGTGCGGCTGCTCTTGAGATGTGGCCGTTGGAGTTCCTGAGGTCCTCTGTGCATCTGAATGCGCCGTGGGGAGCGCCATGTGAAATGTACTTGTTGCGGTCGCTGGTTTCGCAGCCTTGTATAAAACCAAACACGGCCCCCCCGGGAGCTGTGCACTGTTGTGGTTGGAGAGAGGGAGGAAGGAGGAGGATGATCTCGGTTGACCGAAATAAGACAACGACCACAGTTGGCCCGTGAGCGAGCGGAGCTCGGTCCAGTGCGGCCCAGCGGCCGACCTCCCGCCGCGGCCATAAACGAGCCCCGGGCGAAAGACAAAGATGGCACAGCGTGCCGCGCCACCCCGTCAGGATCCGAACAACCCTCCTCTATCCGCGCTGCCCTTTAGCACGCCGTGCAGCGCCAACACAGGCCTGGCGGCTGGCAGCGGGTCAATGCCAGGGTGAGGTTTGAGTTGTTTTCTTCCCTCTCTGCCTCTGTGCCTCTGTGCTGATGCCCAGGAGGGGTTGAGATCACAGCCTGTCAGAGACGGGAGGATCACGGTGTGTGTGCTCTGCCGGGCAGAGAGAGAGAGAGAGAGAGAGAGAGAGAGAGAGAGAGAGAGAGAGAGACAGAAGGTGGCTCTGAAGACAAGCCTCGGCTTGTGAGCTGTGCCCGTCCCAGAAACCGTGAAACCATCTTCATAAAAAAGCAAAATAAATAAAATAAAAAAAAAACAACATGAAAGGAATAGCGCACCCATGTGACCATGATAAGGTGGCGCATGGGCTAGCTTCTTCAGACTTACAATGTCCTCTATTCATGCAAATATGCCTTATCATTACACTGTGAGGGGAAAGGAAGGCCTTCCTTATCTGAAATATTCTGCAGCGCTATTTTATACCCCCGTCTAAATGACCCACAACTCTTGACAGCTCGATCTCCGTCCATATCCAAGATGGTCCTTCATTCTTTTTTTTTTTTTTTTCTTCCTCCGCCTGTTTCTCTGGGCAGCAAATGGACGATGCCGTCTACACGTTTGAGCAGCTCCTTCACCAGGGTTTGGAGGGACAGGAGGGGGACGACCTCACCAAGGTCATTCAGCGCTGCCAGGACCGGGTCATCAAGGTGAGAACTTTGCCCACAGCAGCTTGCAAGATGGACACGGGGACAATGGCACGACTGTGTGAAAAGTCCATGTCAATAGACGATGCTTATGAAATAAAAAATAGTAATTCTGTTTTTCTTGTGTGTTGAGCATGTGTTGTTTTGGCCTGTGCTCTCTGCAGAAATTTGACTATGACAGCAGCACGGTGCGGAAGCGGTTCTTCAGAGAGGCCCTCCTGCAGATCTTCATCCCTTACATGCTGAAGCAGCTCTCGCCCTCCTGTTCTCCCGTGAGCATCACTCTCATGCACACGCACACACGCACACACACACACACACACACACACCACACACCACACGCGCACACACACACCCACCACACACCACACGCGCACACACACACACACACACACACACACACACACACACACACACACACACACACACACACACACACACCACACACCACACGCGCACACACACACCCACCACACACCACACGCACACACACACACACACACACACACACCACACACCACACAGCACACAGCACACACACACACACACACACACACACACACACACACACAGCACACAGCACACAGCACACAGCACACAGCACACACACACACACCACACACCACACACCACACGCGCACACATACACACACACGCACACACACACACACACACACACACACACACCACACATACATACACGCACACACACACACACACCACACACCACCCCGCTGTGTTTGAAATACTATCCATCTCAAACAAGCACAGTGGGGAGATATTTCTGTCTGTGTGGGTGTTCCTGTAATATTTCCCCAAACACTGCATTGAAGGCCTTGCTCTGCTGACTGATGTCATATCCTGCCATGTCTCTCCCTGGTGTTGAACTGGAGTTGTCCCAATGTGTTTGTTTGCAGGAGCTTCCGAACTTCCAGGAGTTGATCTTTGAGGACTTCTCTCGCTTCATCCTAGTGGAGAACATCTTTGAGGAGGTGGTGCTGCACACAGTCATGAAGGATATCATGATGGGTACGACCATTTGACATCATATTTTATAATGATGTTTAGCAGTAATGTAATACATAGTCTTGGTATGCTATGGTTGTATGCCATTTTATGAATGTTACATGTTTACATTGTTATTATGTTACAAGTGTACATTGTATAAAATGGTTATATTAATGAGTTACTTATTATTGGAAGGAGCTGTAGACTTTGGTTTGAAACG
The DNA here is from genome assembly GCF_963854185.1 of Sardina pilchardus. Classification (NCBI taxonomy): domain Eukaryota; kingdom Metazoa; phylum Chordata; class Actinopteri; order Clupeiformes; family Clupeidae; genus Sardina; species Sardina pilchardus. Next base: position 9,330,374 of record NC_085001.1, read on the forward strand.
ACTAGCCACGACTAGATTTAGCAGTTTTGATGGTATGAGAAGCTCTTCCTGTTAGAATATGTCTAAACGGCTCTGTTTTTAATATCCACAGCTGTGAAGGAGGCGGCTGTCCAGAGGAGGCACAACCTGTACAGGGACAGCATCGTGCTGACCAACAGTGACCCCAACCTCCACCTTCTCAGCGAGAACCCGCCGATCGACTGGGCCGGCGAGTACGGAACGGAGGAGGGGGACGAGGACGGAGCCGAGCAGGACGCCGAGAACAACGAGGTGGACGACGACCCGGAGGTGCAGAAGAGGCGGCGGATGAAGCAGGTGGTGTCCATGATCCAGGTGGACGGCTGCGGGCTGCCCGAGTCGTGCGTGGAGATGCCCGGCGTGGAGGACATCCCCGAGGAGACGGAGGGCGAGGCGGACGGGAGGAGCGGAAGCGAGGCGTCGACGTCCCCGGAGGCCACCGGCAAAGTGCCCAACGGGATGAGCAGCGGCGGCGCTCCCGGTCTGGCCAACGGGAATGACCTGAAGGTGGACGACAACGCAGCTGCCAGCGGTCAGGCAGACCAGAGCGTCGCCTCGGCGACGGAGGCCTCCAGAGAGGCTGCGGAGAAGCCGGCGGCGGCGGAGAACCCTCCGGCAGACCCGGCGGTCGAGAGCGCCATTCAGGAGATCGAGAAGGCCGTTCTGGAGGAGGATGGCGAGCCGAGCGCAGCACCATCCACCCAGACAGAAGCAGCAGAAACGCGCTCTGAGCCTGAAGCCCCTCCGTCAAAAGAGGACGAGCCGGTCAACAAACCCCGGGCGCAAGAGGAAGCGGTGACACCTTCTCAGCAGCAGGTGGAGCCAGAGAGCACTTCACAACCTCCTGCTGAGTCAGCGGGTGACTCCAGTGCTGGTCAGTCTGAGAACAGCAGCGTCCAGTCACCGGCCACTGAGGTCACCGAAGTTACAAAGAAACAGGAAGAACATCAGCATATTCAGGTGCAGGAGAAGCACAGTGACTCTGTGGAAGAGGATTCTGGGAAGGGAGGGTCCACAGATCCAGAGGTAGCCAATGAGATGTGAGACTGTAAGTTGAGTATTTTTCTTTTTTTTTCTTTTTTTTTGAGAGGAAATTGACAGCCAAATTTTCATAGGTTTGCTTCGTTCAGCTTCATGCAAAAGGTGATGGAACATTTTTGTTTGTTTGTTTAATTGTGCACAATATTGTTCTTAGTATTGTTTCTCGAGTTGGTTATTTGAAATCTTTGTTTGTGAATGATTTCGGCCACCTCCGACAACACGTTGTCCTTTTCTTCACACATTTCCGTTGCCCTGCCAACAGTTGAGCCTCGCTCGGCTAGCGTCACGAGTCCCATACATCTCCAGGCCTCTTCATGCGAACGCGCTCTGTGACCACTGCTGCCTGTCTCTCCTGTGCACATTGCCATGTTCTAACTGCATCTTTAGTTGTGAAATTTAGTTTCCATTAACGTCGGGGCGGGATCCTAATCGGTTGTAAACGTCCTGCTCTACGGCTGACTTTCCACGTGGGTCCAGTGTTCAAAAGAACTGTACTGACAACGATGGTAGAAAACCACTCACTTACCCATGCATGCCAACTGGTGAGTGAATAACACTCCAATGTCGCTCGAATGCAAGCAGAAAACACTGTATTTATGTTAAAAATAATCTCTATGTTTGTTTATATTATTTGTGTTTTCATAAATGTCTTCACTCCAAGTCCAGTACGGTGTTTTGTAAATATGAAATTGTGGGTTTAATGGCCTACTGTAGTAGCTTAGCTTCTGAGCTTATGGTGCTTTTTTACTGCAGATACAAATTTGAATAGGTGGAGTGGATATTGCGGGTCCTACCATATTTCTGAGGGCTGTTCATTAACTAATGAATTGATGGAGTATTGTTGTTATTTCTGTTCTTTATCAGTTTCACTAAGTCTCTGACTCTCCAGTCCTCTTGAATATTTTCTGCAATATGTTGTATGTCCCATGACAATGTGCTTTGCTGTTGTTGTAGTGGAGATAAATGAATTGAGTAGACAATGGCTATTTAGGACAGGTATCACTATTTCAAATTGAAATGACAAACTATCAAAATAATATTGATGTGCAAAAAAACATAAGAATCTTTATATGCCTACCTAGGTTCATGCTTGTCATTTTCACAACACTACTTTGGAAATGTAACCGTCCCATGGCATGGCCCTGACCATTTTGAAACACAGTTTATTTTTTATTTATTATGCTGCACTTGGCATCAAATCATATTTTATTTTCCTCTTGTTTTTTTTTTACATGTGTTTGGAAGAGTCTTTTAAGTATTATTTTACTCGTTTCAATGACAATTCTTCACAATAAATCATAACCAGTAACATTGCTTTTACTGGGTCCTTTTTATTTTATGAGGTCAAACTTTGTGCATTCCTTTAAAAAAAACAAATAAATTGTTTTACCAATCTAGTTAAATGGAAATATGTGTAATTGAAACTGAATTTCAACACAAGAGGGCGCTGCTTCTTTCTTTACAAACATAATACACCCTTTTCATCAGTGGCCTAGTCAACGTATTATAAAAAATACTCAATGTCAACAGTTTCCCTCCCATTGAAAAATAAACACATATCCAAAATAATAGCAACAGATCTATAACTACCATTTGAACACTAAAATGGTAGAATGGAAATAGGATTTTGTGTAGCCTATTATCTCATGTCTATCGCTATAAAGCATTTTTAATAAAACATGTCTTAATTATTGTGTTTCAGCAGAACATATGTTTAATTTGTCAGATATGGTCTGCCATAAATACCTTTTTACATGAAGGACTGCATACTCAATATTGAACCAACGTCATGACGACACTGCATTACGTATGTCTGACAGATAAGCACAGCAGTGGAGTGTACATTTGGTACTTCACCAGCGTAGCCGTCGCAGCCCAGGATACCGTGGTCTCCATCTGAAGGAGACTTCGGGAAATGTGCGGTGTCGAATTACCTCTTCACATAACAGACGGCCTAATGCACCTGCATTTTCCTTGCTGCTGTAGAGCCTGACGCACCAAAAGCTGTGATTTTTTTTTTCCTGCGCCGTATTTCAGGCAAGGGGGACGGGAGAATGATAAACCCCGACTCCCCTCGTCTTTCACACTGTCCTTAAGGAGCGCCTCACAGGATGCAATCGCTGAGCAGAAGGGTCGAGATCCGACCGTGGGCCTCGCATCTCACCGCGTTTGTTTTCATCACGACCCTCACCGTTAGTGCTTGTGTGCCAGGTAAGGGGATTTGTCACCACCGCGGAGTAAGCTATCACTTCCATTTTACTCTTCAGTTGTGATATCGGTGAAAGAACAAAGTGTGTAGTGCTCTTGTTTACTTTCTTACTGTCTTACTGTCGTTGCCGCATGAAAATGAAAAAGCCTGGCGATTGTGTTATATTATTATTATGAAACGATGATGCATTATGAACCAATCAAGGTTGAATGCAAGTATAACCTAATCATGCCAGGGACATTATTTCAACTCACGTGACGCCGAGTTAATGTTTTTTTTCCACTGAATTTTAAAGCAGGTTATCCTTAGGCTATGTGAAGGTATAGGTCTACATATTCAGGGGTAAACAGACTACTGTCTAGTCTTTAGTTTGCATAATATAACTACTAGGCTGTGTAGTTTGATATGAAAAAGAACTTAAAACTAGGTCGTGTAGTTGGATATAAAAAAATATAATGCACATAAATTGAAAAAATATACCCACTTGTCCCTGTCATTATGGGACAAAATAAACTGTAAAAATACTTATCTTGATTTTTAATCTCATGACTAAAGTCATTGTGCTCCTGATTATGTCAGGTATATTTACACAGCGTTCTCTAGTTCTCTGGCCAGATCAGACAGCAGTCTGCCATGGTACACAGTATACAGTACATGTGGTAAGGTATGAATGGGCTCTGCTCTGGAGAAGTGTAGGATGAGGTTGTGGGGGGCAATGAAGGTGAATGGGCTGTTGCTGGTGACGGTGACTGTGTCTTGTGCGACACGTCGGCGGGGCTGTGGGGTGGGGGTGACCGCTTGGCTTGTGACGTAGGTGCGCGGAGATGGGACCCACTTGGACCCGTCAGCAGTTAGCTGTGAGCCCCCTCCCTGGCCACTGTGGGGAGAGGGGGAGAGAGCACTGTCCTTTTCCCTCATTTGGTAATGGTGTCTCAGAGCACCACAGCAGCCACAGCAGCAAGCCAGAAAAGGTTTGCTTTAGTGAGAGCTGTTCTCGTATCCCAGTCAAAAGATGGATACATTTTACCTTAGTAGTGCTTCAGCACATTCAATAGCATGAATTCCCTCATGATTTCTTAGAATTCCAGTCATGTTTTCTCTCTCTCTTTCTGAACATTGTTCCCTCTCTCTCTCTCTCTTTTTCTTTCTCTCTCCCAATCTGTCTTACAACACTTGCTTGCTCTCTCTCTCTCTCTCTCTCTGTCACACACACACCAACAAGCACACCCTCACTCCCTTCCATCTTGAAGAAGGTCTCCTGGGAACATATTGCATATGGACATCTTATCTGGGCACTGGTGTCATGGTAACAGGCGGAAGGCATGGAGAGTGTGGCGTATAGGCCCCCTGACACGTCCTCTCTGTCCAGGCTCAGTCAGTGCTGCCAGAGTGCTGCGTAGCGTAGCATAGCGTAGCATAGCGCAGCGCAGCCCGGCTCTGGCTAAAGATAAAGGACATGCTGAATGTCAGGCTGACATGAGCCCCAGCTCGCCACTTCTCAACTAGCTGGTGTGTCAGGCAGGCAGGCAGGCAGGGTATTGGAACCACTGTAGTGCTTTGGGGAGAGGAAGTCCTGTTCCAGGTTTTTATGACAAGGGTATCAGTGTGTCAGCTGTGCTGGTTAGACTGACGCACTTTTTTAGTTGTGTGTGTGCCTGTGTGTATAGGTGTGTGTGTGTGTGTGTGTTTGTTGGTATGTGTCCTTGCGTGAGTGCATAAGGGTGAGTGTTGGAGTGACTTGGGGTCTTGATAGCTTTGTGTGTGTGTGTGTGTGTGTGTGTATGTGTGTTGGTGAGTTTTTTGATACGCTTCAGCCCTCCAATGTGTGAATATAGGCCAAGTGTATCATATGACATTGTTATGTGAAGCATATCACACTGGACAGGTAACGGGATCCTCCGGGGGTTTGTTTTGACCAGATAAATGGCCAGGCCGTGCCAAATGTGTCTCTTAAATAAGGACTCATCTCCTCTAATGCTCCTCACGGCAGCTCGAGTGGGCAAAGCGAGAGCCTCGACAGAGCCCTGCCTCGGCCCGGAAATTGGACTCGTTCTAATCGCGCTACTTATCAGTGCTCTGGAGCCACCCGCCTTGACCCCCCCCTCAACGCCCACTCCTCCCCCTCCCCCCCCCCATGCCCACCCCAGATAAGACTCATTCTTTCAGTCAACATTTTCCTTTCCATGGTGAAGGCGCAAACAGGGATTACGTGTGTGGTGGCGAGGGCAGTGATGGTAATCAGTAGGCGACGACGTTGAAGTCCGAGTCTCAGCTTGTGTGTGTGTGTGTGTGTGCGTGCATGTGTGTGTGCATGTGTGCGAGCCGGGCAAGGCTGACTAGGGTAACCAGGCACACAGTTTATCTCAGGACAGGCCAGTGTCCCTAGGTGCCAGCTCATTTCTCCTCCACTCTCCTGCTGTGCTGTGAAGCAACCTCTCTGTCACCTCAGGTCTATACAGGGAGGAAATAGATCTTCAGCGATGCGCAAAACCTCAAATCGCCCATCATCATCTTAGACCTTTTGGGATGACAAGGGGAAAGACGTTGAGAAAAATATTGCAAGAGTTGTTCTACTTTGATGAATTTGAGTGATGTAGTTTATCTGCATTTTTCACCTTTATGAACATCCTTCCCCTTGATACAGTCATTCCAACCAAACACAAGCACCCTGCGGTGTCATAGGTGGGCTAGTGATCTGCTTTTATCCGCAAATAGCTTACAGTGCTGCAACACTTACGTGCCTCGGTTGGTCATAGCCAGCTGATACATTGTCTTCATTGTCTCTGTAATTGTTCAGATTCAGCAGTGTGCCCACCACTCCCAATTTACGCACGTCATTTCATTTGTTTGTTATCTGAAGCATCAGGGCCTTCATTACAGAAAAATATCCCAGCTGCTTGTTATTTTATTGTTATCTTATTGTAAGTTTCAAAGAAAGGAAAATCCTATCTTCCTATTACAGAAGCAGTTCCTAAACTCATGGCTGCGTCCTATCTTATCTCGGACCAGAATGGCAAGTAGCAGCATTTAGTACCTGCAAATATTGCTATCTCGAAGCTTTGGATAACATGCTCATTATGGTGTTTGTTTTTACAGGCGAGAGAGAATGTTCTGTTAGCTGTACTTTGAAAGGTTTGGGTTGTTATTCATGACTGTTTTTGTGCCATTGCTTTGCATACTTAAAAAAAAAAAAAAACTGAAATGGTGTTCAATTAGGTAATAGGAAGATGAGAATGTACCCATTTCAGCAGCAGATTTTCAGCAACATCTTCGTTATGTGAGCAGATTAAATGTGTGTCATGATGTCTTATTTGTGTTTATTAATCGTATTACTTCCTCCACGTTGAATGGTGAATACCAGGAAATCAGTTGGGTAATCAGGAAAAGACTCCCCATTGTGAGTGACTGACTGTCAGTTGTTGTTCCAGAAATTGAACCTGAAATTGTTTTTGAATGTGGGTGTTGGAAATGTGGTGATTACTTCTCAAGTCCTGTTCAGATGAAATGCTGTGAAAAGTCCTACTTAGAATTTCACAGCATTTTGTCCAAGTGTTTCGAAGATTTTTTTTGAAGAAGAGGAAGGAAAAAAAGGAAAGAAAAATGTCCGCAGACCTTGCTACTCTGAGCCAGACAAGTGGTTGACGTGAGGAGGTGCGACAGACCTCGCTCTAGAACCCCATAGTTCCACTGACACAAATCCATTCGAGTGCTGTTGACTGAGCCCACACACACAGACGTGCCCTTCACATTCTCTCCGTGTGTGTGTCATTGTGGCTAGTCTTAAATAAAGATGGAGAAAGGGAAGCCACTTTGGAGTGTCTGCTGGGTTTTCTTTTTTGAGTGAATGAAAGCCGTGACACTACACAGCGCTGCCCTGCCAAACAGCCCCTGCTTATGTGCCATTAAATGGACCGTTGAGCTGCTGCTCCTGAAATCGGGCCAGGCGGCCATTGTTCGGTGGCAGAGAGGTGCTTTTATTTAGACATGCGTTCACTCGGTCGGTATTCAGTGCCAAGGCTTTAGCGGGGATAATGCAAAGACAGTGTTCTCGTAAAGGTAAATAAAAGAAAATAAAGTAAATAAAATCAGGTCAGGGGGTTTGTCTCGGGTGGAATGAATTAAGACGCCCTCGCACTGCGCTGTGTGTGTAAGCCATTGTTGAGTCCTCACACATGAAGCGTGTCCTGGAGGAGAAGGTGAAGATGTGTTGTGCTTGGCGGCAGGAAAGGAGTTGTTGTTTGGAACAAAAGGGGCTAAAATGAAGGGGTTTTGAAATCAAATAACAGCTGTGCCAAGTACTGGTCTTGCTGTTGTTGGAAAGTGCAGCGCAGCGCACACACAGCATGGTGGAGAAAAGAAAACAATGTCATCTGTCAGGAGAATAGTGTGAGATATTGAGTGGGAGGAAAGACAGTGTTATGTAACTGGCGAATAAAAGACAAACTGATCAGTGCTTTGTTAGCGTAACAAAGCATGCTGGGAAAGTGAATTGATGTGCCAGTGCTGTGCAATGGATGTCTGGAACAAAACCCGAATTCTTCCAATAAGGGGACGTGTCTGGAGCACTCTCGGATTCTTCCAAGGGGGATATCTGGAGCACTCTCGGATTCTTCCAAGGTTGTGTGTGGGAGACAGGAGGCGTCTGCTCCAGACCGGGGTGGCCCACGTCCATGAGGATGTGGATGACGCCGTGGTGCCAAGACTGCTGAGTGCGCAGCCATCTGGCTGAGGTCACGTTCTGGCTGTGGCTGCATGGCCTCTGGCCAACTCTGCAGACTCCCTCCGCAGCCAAGGGCAGGGGTCTAGGTCACCGCCACATCAGCGGACAGGGACTCTCTGGGCTTATTGAAGGGGAAAGGGGGCAGATAGTGGAGACTGGGGACACACAGTTCATAGCTTTGGGTGTGCTGCAAGTTATATGTAACATGAATTATTCAATATATATGTAGATGATATTAGGTTATAGACCTATTAGATAGAGGGACCTATTTCCCATGTCAGATGAGACAGTGCTGTGCTGTGTGTGGGGGGGTTATGATGGGTCAGTCCATATCAGCATGTCTCATTCTGCGGCACTGCACAGGAATATGGGCGAATCAGCGGACAGCCAAATCAGTGCTGTTGGAGCTGAAATATTGTGTGTGCGTGCAAGTCAGCCCAATTGCAACACCCCACCCATACATACACACACACACACACACACACACACACAGTTTTACATTTTGTGCTCACGCTTTCGCAGTGTTCCTCGCACGCCTGATCTCGAGTCTTGCTCAGTGGCGGTGGAGAGGGTCCAGGTTCAGTGTGTGTGTGTGTGTGTGTGTGTGTGTGTGGTGTGTGTGTGTGTATGGGTGGGGTGTGGAGAGGCTCCAGGTTCAGTGTGTGGGTGGCTGGCTGGCTGTTCGTTTCGCAGAGTTCCATCCAAGTGCCTGAGAGAGACCTGCATTTGCATGTTGAAGGGTGCTGTGCTGTGCAGTGTTGAGTGCACACATGGGAACACATGCTATCCCCTCTCCTGTATGTGTGTGTGTGTGTGTGTGTGTGTGTGTGTGTGTGTGTGTGTGTGTCTTCGGTTGTGTTTGGCCAGATCTTCCGTGACAGCCAAGTCATCTTTTATTCTCTACACCTGCACTAGAGAGAGAAAGAGACAGAGAGAGAGAGAGAGAGTAAAAAAAGAGAAGGAAAGAGAGAGAGAGCGAGAGAGAGAGTGGTAAAGCCTTCACCCTGGTCGTGTTTTCAGGCAGTAAGCCCCACCAGCAGGGGTCCAGCCGTAATCTCGTGCCTTGACCGAGTTCCGCGGCGGGTGCCCATCTGTCCGGTGTGTTCCGAGGACGGCACCTGTCACCTCGAGCGGGGATGTTCCGCGCGCGCCGCCGACATCACTCAACCAGATGGCAGGGCTTCCTGACTGTCCCGTGCTATAGCCTCCAGCATCCCTATGTTCCTATATTCCTTTTGCTTGCGTTGCTGTCCATCCACGACACTCCCAGCCTGCTTTACCCCGTTTGGCAGCGTTAAGAAGGGTGCAGTAGAACAGGAAAACATGCTGCCGTCAATCTCTGTAACGTCGCTCCAGTTCACCCCTCCCATCTCGTTTAAATGGGCTTTTTAATGTTTGTTCATGAGCAGCATCCTTTGTGGTGCAGGGCAGGGCAGTGTGTTGGCCTCCTCCACAGGCTTCCTCTCCATGTTGAAGAGAATGGGATGAGAATGGAATATGGAATAAGGTGTTGTGACTGGAATGGGAAGTATCCTCGCCTGGTCCCTGGGGAGATGTGTGTGTCCATCAAAAGTCGGCCTCTCCTCTCTCACTCCTGCCCTCTCTTAGATAACCGGAAAGGAGATTGTTTTTATTTTTCAAGCTGTTTTTTTCTCTCAGTGAACCGTGATGCCCATGGTTCTTTCATTTGAATAAACCTGGATAGTGAATGTTTGTCTTTCCGTAAGCCATTCGGTGCTGTGCGATTCGGAAAGCTTCTCAGCAAACAGTGGTCTTGCATGCAGTCGCACGAATCAGTCACTGCGCTCGAGCTCTTGGTCCTATTGGGACGGTCCATGAAGGATCTCTTTCATGATGCCTATTATCACATGTGTTTGTGCAGACAGTGGTGGGACAAAGGTGTAGGATCTCATAATGAGAAGCATAGACGAGAATACAATGAGATAAAGCCGGCTGAACTGATTTAAATGTGAGACGGGCGATGGGCTCGGTCTCCGTGGACATAAAGCACTCCAGTGTCGTCTCTGGGTAATGCGTTTTTTTATGCATGTGACAGTGGAATTTATTTACTCAACTTAAAACCTACTCTCAGGGGCAGTAAAAGCACAGTTGAACTCTAACTCGTTATGCAAGGCTTCTCTCCCAATGTCTGGCAACACGCCTTTGTTTATCACCAGACGTCCGAGACTGCTGCACAATACATTGTAGACAAAAGATTATCTGACATGATATCGGACATGCAATTTTCCACTTTGATATCCCTGTTGGTACTCAGGAGAGTGCTCTTGAGCCTGTTGAATGAACTTGATTAGATTCATGAGTAAACTCTCATTGTAATCACATGGCTAGTGCTGTCATACTGTACTGTCCAGCAGTGTGTTTGTAATGGACGTAACAATTCAAGGGCCTCCAAGGGCCATTTCAAATACTCGTCCTTTAAATGTTTGCCATCCTGTAATGCTTGAAGATAATTCTTTGTGAACGTCACAGCCCGCTTTAATTAGCATTATTTTCCCCTTCGATGAAAGTTAACACATTTATATAACCTTCCAATGAGACGGAAGACGCTCTCTCTAGCTGCGGCACATAGACAGGAAACAAACGGGATGTTGTTGTTGCTGCTTCCTGGCCCAGACAAGCCATCACTGCCGATCTGGGACGCTGGACATGACAAGCCTCAACTGGAGTGGAGCTAAATTCCTCTCACTGATCGGCGTATTTTTATGACAGCTCCGGCTAAAAACGGGCAGCTATTTAAGGAAGGAGATATATTATTATTAGACCTTCGTCTTCTTTTGCTCGCCGCAACCGGAAGAGCTCAATGGACTGAGTCATTCTCCTAAGGTGATGCGTTGGAGTCACGGAAAGGAGCAAGAAACGACTGACCCTTATTGGACAGCGAATGGGAACAGAAAATTCGATCTGATTGTGTGTGTGTGTGTGTGTGTGTGTGTGTGTGTGTGTGTGTGTGTGTGGTGCGAGAGGCAGTATAAAAGTAATTAAAGCTTGTATATTTGTTTCTGTTCTATTTTGTTTTAAGGGGGTGGGGTGTATGCTATCAATATATTGTGATGTTTCATATGCAACATATATTACATATCATCTTTAATCTTTGTCTAGATCTCTCGTCTTGCAATTATTGGCTGTGCTGCCTACCATGACTCAGACCTTACCCATTTTTCTCCATTTAATCAAATATTTAGCAGCTCCATTATGTAATCCATTTATCAAGTAATGGCTTGTGTCATTGCCTTTTCCCATCTACAGTTCTGAAAGCATGCAGGTGGTTATGAGAGGAGACACCAGATACATTTGATAGGATAAAAATAGGGCTTTTTAGGTAGTTTGCAGCTAATGTGACAGCAGTATTTGCTATTTGTTTATTTGCAGTGAAAGCATTAGGGCTTAATAGAGCGTGGTGTGCATGCTAACATGCAGCACATTCTCTGAATTATGTCTTAATTCCTACAGGAAGTGGCTCTCCTGAACGCTGAGGTACTTTGATGATTTCGGGAAAGAGATCAGAAACCAGATGAGAATGCTGTACGTGAGCGTAATATGATGAATTCTGTTTTCTTTTAACAAGCAGGGGTTTGGTGAAAATGGCTCAATATCTCAATTTGTTTCATCTCTTTGGTAACTGCTATTGTGATAGGAAATTGTTAAAGTTAATGTCAAGTAATTGGCAGATTGACAGACCAGCTGTATTGTGTCTGTGTGTGTGTGTGTGTGTGCACGTGTGCATGTGTGTGCATGTACAGTATTTGAGAGGAAGGGAAGGAGGAAGGGAGGGGAGAGAAAGAGAGAGAGAAAGACTGTACTCAGTTCACCTCTATGAATCCAGATGGTTTAAGACAGCTACTAGGCAACCACACATGCATTGCACTTTCAGCTAATCTCTGTCACCTGTACTGAGTTGACCAAAAAACACTGCACTTTAAGTCATGTTGTCTGGTCTTGCCTAAGAACCCATGCTATGATACCATCCGCTATACTTCTCACCTTTTGGAGGTTAGTCGCCACCTAGACATCAGGTGATGCCTTCAGTTCACACCTCTTCAAACACTTCAGTGTCCATGTGATCTGTGTTACGGTACATCAAGAGAAGAAAGAGTATTTTTGCAACATTTTTTGACCCACCCCCCGGTCGGTTTCTCTAAGCCATTTTAGAGAGGGCTGAAGACGATGCTGATGCCGCTATGATGCACACTTCATCACACCCACTGCACTTATTGTCTGTGTGCTTGGCTTGTGTATTAGCAAGCTTAAGATGGAAGCAGGTTGCGCTCTCTGTGACTTGACTATGGAGCAAAAGTCATATTGCTCATATTGTTGTGAGGCTTTTATTTTGTTAGTGCCATCGCTCCAATCGGTTTTACATGATAGGCCATTATGAATGAAGAGGGTTCTGTGTTCTGTCAGTGTTTCAATCTTCTTTGTCCCTCTACTGGTAGATATGGTTAAGTAAAACTTCACAGGTTTCTTTGTTCTCAGTGAGTGTTATCTGTTGGTCAGTGGGAATACCCATCCTGTGCCCTATGGCGTGGCCATCCTAAAGGCCAGTATTTGGTTGTGAGGGTCTGTTTGTTCATCTGTTTATTTGTTTGTTTGTTTGTTTGTTTAACTGTTGATGCTTAAAAGAGGCACTGTGAAGTATGCTTGGCTCCAGTGAGCATGTGTGTGTGTGTGTGTGTGTGTGTGTGTGTGTGTGTATGTGTCTCTGTGTGTGCGTGTGCGTGTTTGTGCGTGTGCGTGTGTGTCTGTGTCTGTGTGTGTGTGTGTGTGTGTGTGTGTGTGTGTGTGTGTGTGTGTGTGTGTGTGTGTGTGTGTGTGTGTGTGTGTGTGTGTGTGTGTGTGTGTCATGGAGAATTAGAGGCTGTGGTCCTCCAAACGAGGATTATCACGGATCTGTTCCCTGTCAACTCCAATCCGCCAGCACTTGCGGTCAACAGTCTGGCGGTCGACACTCCTCCGCTTGGTCATTTGCAATTGGAAGAGATGGCCATGAAATGTTTCCTAATCTCGCCGCAATTTGTCGCGTCCACTTCGTTTGTTGTCAATTGTTCTTGAATGTAGGAGTCGTTAACTGATCTTTTATAGGCCGGTCACTTCCTCGGAGCTTTAGAGTTCTAATCAGCCTCTTACTGGTAGGGAGGACCACAGTCCGCCCTAATGATTTGCCATTTAAATCCTCTAAGTGCTTCTAATGACAGGCAAATTAGACGGCTCTACTGCAGGGCTTCCAGCGAGAGGGTCTGGGCAGCACTGGGAGACTGTTTCACTGGGCTAATCAGATCATGACGGACATCTGCTAGCCTTTGTCCACCTCTCGGGACAACAGCACAAGAGAGGAGGAGAGATGGGATGGGATGGGATGGGTTCCGTCCGAGAGTTCTATTCATTTCAAAGTCGTTTGGTGGAGGAGACATTTATCGCTGTGTGTGTTTGTGCAATTCATGAGACTCATGAGAACTTGCAACAGTTGGGCTTGGGCTGGGGGTCATAAAGAGCTGTACCCCCCCCCCCCCCCCCCATCCCTTGCATCCTGTGTGACTGAGAGAGAGAGAGAGAGAGAGAGAGAGAGAGAGAGAGAGAGAGAGAGAGAGAGGAGGGTGTTTATGACATCGTATTCAGCAGCATTGCAGTGCATCACTCAGCGTAAAGCTCCCTCAGTTCCTCAGCAGCAGAAGAATGTGCTGTCTAGCACATGAGGATGGAAGCTCAAAGTGCTGTATAGGTTGCATAAAGGTTGCATAAACGTTGCATAAAGGTTGCATAAAGCACATGCATTGTGCACATTCTGATCCATGGCACAGAAGTCCAAGGTGCTTCAATTACAGTGTTTTCCTGTGTATGAGCTGCATTGTGTTAGCCTAGAAATCTAGACGCCCCTAGCGGCAGCAAATATGGGTCTGGCTCGTCAGGCTAGCATTGTGTATAAGCTGCAGGGCAGTGTTTTATGCAAATTAAAAGAAACAAAGCCATATGAATGCCATATATTAACTGCCCCCATGTATCAACCTCATAGCTGAAGAAATTTAGCAGAATCAATGTATAAGCCGTGGCGGTTGCATTGGAAACATGTTGTTTCATATGATGTATTATGCATGATCTGAATGTTGGCCAGCTGCAATAACAGGTTGTTTTGCGTCTGCCTCCTGACTGTAAGGTGAAGTGTTTGCTTAGCCTATGCTGCAGGGTGCAGGGTGTGTGTGCAGGGTGATTGCTGGTAATTTTCCATCTATTTCCACCTCACAAAAGACCCCTTTTATCTCCGTTCGTTTTCCCCGCTCACTGCTCTCATTGTCACTGTTGTCCTGAGACATGCCCCCCCCCCCCCCTCCTCCCCTCCTCCCCTTTCTCTGCACTCTGTTGCTCCTGCATTCAGAGTGACTCACACCTGATGATGTCACACAGTCTCCGTTGCCATGGCCGTTGTTATGGAAACTGGAGCCAAGGTTTTACTGGAGCGCGGTGGACCCGCAGCACGGGCGGCAGCGGCAAAGAGTCGAGCGGCGGGGAGGGGGGGGGGGGAAAGGGGTTAATGCCGCAATCGATTCCCGCGCACTAACGTTAATTACTCCCCGTCTCCTCCGGCCCATTGAGTGCCTACAGAGGCTTGGCACCCATTCCGTGGCTGTGCAAACAACAAGTCGGAGCTCCTTAGCGTTAGCGCTGGACTGGGCCCCCATCTCTTCTGCTGCAGACTTAAACCTCCCACTAGACTCTGGAGAGGGTTCATCTCTCAGTCACAGCACATCTGAATCAGTCAGGCCTAGTCCAGTTACCTGCTTGGGACTGCAGTAGCAGTAGTGCAGGTGGGTTGGCAATATAGGCTACTGTAGGTAATGCTGAATACTTATACTGTAGGTAATGCTGAATACTTATACTGTAGGTAATGCTGAATACTTATACTGTAGGTAATGCTGAATACATATACTGTAATGCTGAATACTTATACTGTAGGTAGTGTTACTATACTGTGCAGTAGGTAATGTTATTTGCTTATACTGTAGGTAATGCTAATTACTTAGACTGTAGGTAGTGTTAATTACTTACACAGTAGGTAATGCTTACTTACAATTCTTTGAAAATATACGTTCATTGTCCATTCACAATGTTAGACCATGCATGTGTAAGTGAAGGGTTCAATCATTTGGAAACACTTGGACTTTAATCTGACTAATTAATGTCCTTTACATTACTCCTGAATATACGATGCTTGTTCTTATATTTAAGGGATGTTGTTAGCTTATTATGTGCCCTGTAAAGCAATGTGAGTGGAGCAGCTGCCATGTCAGCTCTCATTTCTCCAGCTCTGTTTGCAGCCCAGCAGGAGCCCTGCATGCAACAGCCAGTGATAGCACATAATAGGCTACATGGCGCAGGGGTACAACTGTGCTGCTTGCTTTGTGCCGTCATTGGAGCTGCATATATCCACACAGAGACACACACACACACACACACTTAGTGAGTTCACACACTCTCAGACACGCTCACATGCTGCACGTGCGCACACCTGCTGAGCTGTGGACAAAACTGACCAGACAGAGACCCCTGGGCTCTCGCTGTTCATGTCAGATCATTGTCCAGTGTCACAGGGAGGGACGGGGAGAGAGGGAAACTGAAACCCGTCATTGGCGTCATCTGACCAAATGAATATATAAATATAGCATCCCTCCCTGACCCTTATTAACTTAGCCCCGCAGAGCAGGAGACAGGCTGCGGAATCACTCCGCGGCGAACGGATTGTGCTATAGAGCCTACTCTTGTAGAAGCACAAATGAAATGAACAAATGAAGAACAGCAACTAAGAATGAACAGAGTGAGAAAGAAAGATGCAGAAAGAAACGCAGCTTAAAAAGTGTGAATGAGAGAACGTGTGTGTATCATGTCGGGGCTGCGGGTGGGTGTTGGATGTGTGTGTACGTGTGAAATAGAGTGAGAACCAGAGTGTGAGGAGGGGGTAAAAAATTAAAAAAAAGTCTCTGAAGAAGACTGATGAAGCCTTTCCAGACGCAAAGCCTCTCTGCTCTCTCTGTGTTCCTGGGCTGCTGAGATGCCATTGGTCTGCTGTCTCCGTTGGCCTTTTCTCCTGACGGGCTGCAGCGACCGGTCTGACCCCAGAGCCAGTGGTTGTACGCACACATGGGCCAGGAAATGAGCTCACAGTGTCCATATCTTATCGTTCGCCTTTCCTTCTCTCTCGTGATATCTCTATCCCTTCTTCTCTGTTGGGTTGGAGCTGCATGGGTGGTGCGGCGGTCCGTGTCCAATAGGCTGATCCAGCCTGCGGCTTCCACTTTCTGCCGTCTTCAAAGCGCAAGCGGTGACTCATTCCCCTCAGTCATGTTGTTGTTGATGATTTGGAGCAGCATAGGATCTCATGTCAGATGGAAAGCTTCCGTGACCAATAGGCTGAGAAGAGATGTATTTATGCATATATAAAGAAAATACTCGGGGTATCAATCACAGGGTTTTATTTATCCTGTGGATCTCAGCAGAGGTCTCTAACAAAGCAACCATTTATTGACACTTTGATTGAGCACTTTGATGCGTGGGTTTATCCCTAGCTAAGCTTGGGCGCTCAACCAGATCTAATAACTAATTCAACAATACTTTCCCCATTCTAAATCCCCAGCGGTGTGCTCAACGGGCAGATCCCTTCACCAATCAGACGTCAGGCTGATCCTGTGTCAGACGGAGTTGCTCGTGCGTGTAAAGGGTGTGCATCCGATGTGCCTTTGGTGCTGCTGCTGCAGCGTCTCAGTCTCTCGGTCTCCGCGTCCTCAGGGGAGCAGTTCAAGTCCCACGTCAACTCGGTTTAAAGTCCTGTCCGTTTCGTTTCGTTTCGCCCACTCCTCTCCTGTCGTCGTAGAGGTCAGTATGGGCAGAAGTCTGACGGCTGTGTCTGTCTGTGTCCCCCCCCCCCCCTTGTGTCTCTGCAGAGGGAGCATGCCCCCGCAGTCTGGACTGTGCGCGCGAGGGACGGCACTTCTGCCAGCCGGGCTTCACGCGCTGCGGGCCGTGTCTGGCCCCGCTGGTGGAGAGGAAGGGCCGATGTGTGGTGAGGAGGCAACAGAACCCACACCACCACCTCAGTAAGTAACCGCCCCTCCTCTCTCATCTCGCTTGTTCTCTCTCTCTCTTTCACTCTCCCTCTTCTCTTTCACTCTCCCTCTTCTCTTTCTTTCTCTCTCCTCTCTCTCTCTTTTTATGTCTCTCTCTTCTCTCCTGTCTTTATCTCTCTTCTCTCTCTCTTTCTTTCTCTCTCTCATCTCTCTCTTTTTCACTCTCCCTCTTCTCTTTCTTTCTCTCTCCTCTCTCTCTCTTTTTATTTCTCTCTCTTCTCTCCTTTCTTTATCTCTCTTCTCTCTCTCTCTCTCTCTCTCTGTCTTCTCTCCCCCTCTTTCTACATCTCCCCCTGCAGATCTGTTTCTCAGTCTTAGCCTTCTTCTTTATCCCTCTATGATTTCTAGATTAAAAATCACCCACCATGAAATATGATGTGGTTCTACTTAGACATGCACACATATGCACACATGCACAGCACGCACTGGTTACACAAGCATATCTCCCACGAGGTACGGAGGCCTCGGCTCCCGACTCAACTCTACAAAACTCGACTCGAGCGAGCAAGCGAAGTGAGCAGGAGGTGTATTGGCTTCACTGAGTGTCTGGACACACACTTGCTCACAGTGGGGACACATCCTGCACCCTTTAGGGGAGCCGATCTCGTCTATGCTCGCATTGTCCCATAGCCAGTCTGTACTCATCAAGTATATATGCTACAAAGGGGGCTATCATTCTTTTATTTCTGTCAGAAGAAAACAATACGCTCCAACAGTGTGTACAGTGGACATAAACATTGTAAATACTCAGTATTATTATTATTCCAGAAAGGCAGCTTAGTTTTCTTTAGAGATGCACCGATCGACCGGCCGCCGATTGGAATCGGCCGATTTACACGTGATCGGCCACGACCGGCGACCGGCCGGTCAGTCTGAGACATGCCGATTTTATGCCGGTCAAATGCACTCGCACGTACTTGTAACAACATCACACTCACACAGCTGAGTTTGCAAAGTTTGATGAAGCTAGGCCAACAGTCAGGGCTGGATAAAGCGCTAATACTGAGTTTTTCTATGCAGCGAACGCTGTGCTTTGCCATGTTGCGTGGAATTTACTATAGGCTACTAAGCTGTCACTTCAGGTTACAGCGCTCATCAAAGCCCATCCTTGCCGCGTGCCCACAGCTGAACCACAAGCGCTATCAAGCAGCGACATACTGTAGCCTTTACTCAACTTAAGGCGAGACACGGCAGGAATAAACATAGTTTTGCTTCGGTTTGCCAAGTTATCATGTATTCTTTCACACTACTACAACAACTAAGTCCGATTTACACATTTAGAGGTTTATTTCATTACCTTTTGTCTGATCACGCCTGTATCTAAATTCGCCAAAAGTTA
>NC_085001.1:9358831-9381331 GCF_963854185.1 Sardina pilchardus
TGTGCGTTCTGGAGCCGAATGCGGTATCTAGCTGGAGCCGAATGCGGTATCTAGCTGGAGCCGAATGCGGTATCTAGCTGGAGCCGAGTGCGGTATCTACTGTAGCTTATCTACAGTATGGCCGTAGCTGTCACTATAGGTGCTGGAGGAGGAGGAGGAGGAGGAGGAGGAGGTGGTGGAGTTCCGCTGATGTTGACGGTGTTCTGCTCTCTTTACAGACGGGGGAGATGGAGGTGAAGAATCCGCTGTTTGACGACTCCACCCTGCACCTGCACCTCAACCTTCAGAAAGGCTATCAGTGAACACGGACAATTGTGTGTTCCCAGTCGTCATGGTCGCCGTTTTACACACAGTTTAATGTTTTGCACACAAAGACATACACACACACACACACACACACACACACATGCTTTTTCTCTTATGTGACATTGCCCTCGTCTCTGTGAAATCACTATCCCACGAACGAAGCTCCATCAGCTCTGGTACCCGTTGTGTTTGGAGAAGAAGAGGAGGAGGATGGACAGAACTTAGAGGCAGCACATGAGAGGAATGGACTCAAATGAGAGGAGGAGGAGGAGGAGGAGGAGGATGGATGATACAGAAAGTGCAGGAAGAGAATGTACATCAGGAACGTGAGCACAGCTGTGTGAGAGCACGCAGCAAGCGTTCTGTTGACTGCCTCCGTGTTGCGTCCCAAGCTTCTTTATATTCCAAAACGTCCCTTTTTTACCTCGTGTTTTTTTCTCTTTTTTTTTTTTTGATGTGTCGTCTTTCCTCACCTTCCTAATAGCGTGTCAGTTAATTAGGAATGTTTCATTTCAACGATGTGGCGCCTGTACAATGACTCCATTGCTATATCTCGCTCACACACGCACACACACACACACACACGTATACACACATGCGTGCGTACAATGAACAAACTCACCTGTGTATTTGTGGACATCTTTGTGTCTCTGGCCCAGTGTACTCAGTAGGACCTCAGTGGACCCTGCGCTAGCTGGTTTTGTGATCCTCACTTCATTCAGTCTCCATATCAGCACCGGCAGGCATATGGAGCAACCATTTAGTCTCCGGTGAGGACTCTCAGTAACCATCACTGACTCGTGGTCCTCACGTCCTTACAGTGGGTAAAATGAAGTAGCGTGGGACACAGACTTGCGTATACTAGGGGTTTCACTAACTAGTCAAACTAGTCTACTATTAAAATCAGTAGTCGGTGCTGTAGGCAGCCGTCAAGTTGTGGACATACAGTACGGCTAAATGGACTTGACATTTCTATTTATGGAGGTACTTCACTGAAAATGAGATCTGTTCCACAGTGATATGTGAGTTGTGTACAGCTGTATTAAAGTACAATAAGAACATGTCTGCTATCTAAACATCTAAAGATGATGCATCCACTGCTAACAGCTAGCATTAGCGGTAATGGTAGCAACAGCACTGTATTGGTACATAACCACTGCTCGACTAATCGATTAAAAATCATATTAAACGTGTCAACTAGTTAAAAATCAGTAGTCGTGAAACCCCTAATGTATACTCATTCTACGGCATATGTTACTTACTCTTGACTTCAGCTGCTGTCAGTTATTTTTTTTATTGTTTTTCCTGTGCTCAGGCTACTGCAAGCCTCGCTCTCGCTCTCCCTCAGCCTATAAACTTGAACAATGACAAGTGCATTCAGTCAGAGGAGGGAAACCTCCGGCTCACGGTCAGACTTCAGGTCATTCTTCAGCCCAGTCTTTATTGCCTTTCTGTCTGAAGAGTAATGGTACAAGACTAACACCCTCATCCCAGTTTCCCTCCCCAGCCCAGTGGCTGGTTCTCGTCCCATTCTGGCCCGGTTCCGGTCCGAATCGGCACCGCAGCCGAGAGCCAGAACCTCTCCAGTAACGAGCTGCTCTTTGGGCTACTGTTAAGTACTTGACACTGAACACATATCAAACCAGCCAATTATCAAACAGCAAGAAGAGAGACGTCAGGCGCACATTCAGTGTGCCTGACGGTCAAAGCCCATAGGATCAGAGTGCAGACGTAGGGACTAACCTGATCTGCAGTTAGTTTCACTTCCTTTCAACCAAATGTAGTTTGGTGATGGTATTTTTTTAAAGCAAGGAAGCATCAGTTGTAATCTTGTTTTTCTTAAATGTGCATATAAAAGCAAACCCTAAATTATTATTATGTAGCCATTGTATAGTCAGTATGGTACCTCTATGCATGACATGAGAAAAGCTGTGTTATGACTGCAGAAGTCTATATGCATTTATGGTTTTGCACCTGATTGTGTATGAAACTTTGCATATATGAGATGTTTCTTGGAGGATTCCATAGCTTTGAATGGTACTCCCAGGAATCTTTTTTCTAGGTATACAATGGAACACTGTCTCACACACACACACTTTCACAAACTGTCTATGATATCACACTAAATATAGCTTGTTTCCAGAATTTGTGATGTTCTGTAAATATCCTCCAAACTGTACAGAGAAAGAGACGTCATTGATAAATGTATTTGCACAGACATATCTATCCTGTATCTTTGATTGTTGTTACCAAATGAAACACTCTTTTTTTTCTGTAATGTCTGTCTAAGGATGAAGCCTGTTGCCACTGTCTCTCAGGAAGTCTGCCGACAGTAGCTTACTTTATTTTATTTTGTTTTATTTATTTTTATTATTTCAGTGCACTCTGACATGAACAGTATGCATTCTTGACTCAGATTGGCAACGTATTTATATCTTCCCCCCATATGATACAGAGGGCACAGGAAGTAGAATGTTCCGGCATTTGTTTTTCTTTTTCTTGAGCCACAGTGGCATCGGGCGATTCAATGCCATGATTGTTGTATACTACCAGATGAATGCTTTAGTTTAAAACATTGGCCACTGGGTATATGGTTGTTTTTAATGTAGACAAAATACAGAAGAACACTGATGCCTTTACCAGCCATCTCTTTCACTGGCTTTCCCCAGAGAGGCAGAACAATTCAGATATGAATCAGACAGAAACTGCTTTGCGTGACTGGCACCAAAAGCCAACAGAGTCACGTAAATGTCATCTAGTATTAGCAATGAAATGAATACTATTGCCCTGTATGTCAACAGCAAAACAAAAGCAAGGTGCCCATAAGAGTTAGATGCATTTTGATTGATCAGATGTCAAGCCATTCCAAGTAATGATTTTTAAAAAAAAGCAAGCAGGAAGTATTTAATGATATATATAACAGTAGTTGGGTACTACACTGTAGTTGGGTGGTGCCCCAGTCAGAATCCCCCTGCGAGGTAACTGACTGTGCTGGTGTTTGCACTGGCCCAGTGTTTCCAGCCCTCCACTGTCAAGACTTGAGTCACACGTCTCTGGGTGGGGTGGGAGATTCCCCTTAGGGTGTTGTGCAAGTGGCACCCACATACGTTATGTTCTGCCTGCCCAGTTTGAAGTATTTACAATGGTGTGCTGTCCCATGCCCCGAGTGCAGTTCTAATCAGAAAAATAAATTCTCTCAGCCTTGTGACTAAATGGGATGTGCAGTTCAATTCACTATGACACCGATGGACTATCTCATGTGCATGTAAAGATTGGATATTATTTGATGGAAAAATATGAATAAATATTTATATTATCTTCATTTGTTTCATTGAAGTGAGGTCTGTCAAGTGGGAAATCAGTGATCATCAATGTATTGATTTGATATGGCAAATGTGAACATTCCATGTTAAGGACTTTGTGACATCTAATTGTGAGTGAGCACGCCAGTTTTAGAGATCCAAGCCACTGGGGTCGATGTTTATAATTACTGTTATCCTAGACATGGTCAAGATGACGCCTAGCCTGGTCCTACCAAACTCTCGCATTCATAATGTACACAGAGCCTGGCCACTTTCCATTGCCAAGTGTGAACTTCCTTGAATGTGGGTACTCTGTTGATGTTTAAAGCTATTGGATCTACCCAACATCTACATTTTCTAGTTATGAGTTGGTCTTCCACCCTAGAACATTTGAGGAGGCTAGGGAATGGATTTGTCAAGATATTAATGCCCAAACATGGCATGCATTTTTCAAGCTGTAAAAACTGAAAGAATTTCAAGGTCTGGAAAAAAGATACATAGAGATGTGTTTTGCACAGAAATATTTCACAGGCCTTGGTTTTAGGACCCATTGATGACACTGACAAAGTTTGAACAGAATCTGAGATGGTGCAGCAACAACCTTATCTGATTAGACACGGAATGACTCAGCAAACAGTTGCAGTTAACTTTCGACAATGTCACAAATTACGTTTGTCACCAGAAGTTCGCTGCATGTTTCCCATTATTGGCTGAGTGTGGCGATTTTAAACAGTTATCTCAGATCAAAGTGAGATTGAGATGAGTTTAAGCCAAGAGCAGAATCTTTGCTGCCCCAGAGTGTTCCATTGAAGAGATATAGCTTCTGATTCATTGTATGGCACAGAAACATGTAGACTTTACAGAGTCCATAGTGAGGCCAGAAGAAACATGTACACTGTAGCCTACATAGCCCATATGAAGCCCTGCCTAAAACTGTCCATGGTGTGACAGATTAACACAGGAAATGACGTTGTGGATGTCACTCTGCCATATATACTGGGTGCCTCTCATATGGTGTTTTTTACACTCTCCCTTCCTTCCTCGATCCTCGTCCTCATTGATCTAGATAAAGAATGATGGGGCGGCAACAATGGGATAGTCTATCCAATGTTAGTTTTAGATCAGTGGGAATGCCCCTCGAGAATTGAGCATTGAGGATCGAGGAGAGATGTTGAGAGGCACCCATAGACCTCTGAAGTTTGCCTATAGGATCCAAAGCTGCCATCTTTGCCCATATAAGGAGTTCCGGGTGTTAGTTGAAGTTAACCGGCTATGGTAAGTTGCATTGTAAGTTAGCTCTGGGGTAGCAAAGATCAAAGTGTGCCGTCTTCACCTACCAAAAATCTCAGTATCCACTTGAAGGCAGAGGATGAAACTTTGTAGCGCAAAACGTAACGCGAAACGTAACGCAAAAAATTGATACCGGATCTCCTTATTTGAGCAAAGATGGTGGCTTTTTTTGTAGGCGAACTTCAGAGGTCTATTCGAGAGGGAAGTTGCATTCTTTTCTCATAGTGGGAATGCTCAGATATCATGTCTAGAGTATATGGATCAGTCTTATCAGTTATAAGGCAACACCACTAAAAGGCTGATGTGTTACTATAATAATCATAATCATAACCATGATCATGATCATGATCACAATCATAATCATAATCATAATCACAGTCATGATCATAATCATAATCATAATCATAATCATCATAATAATAATAAACATGATAATGAGCTTTATTTGTATAGCACCTTTCATACACAGAATGCAGCTCAAAGTGCTTTACATTTGGAATATTCAACAATAGAGAAGAAAATTATTATGAAACATTTTGAGGCTAACTCAGCAAGTTGTTAATGTTGTATAGGCTTTCCTAACAAATGTTACTGGAATTGTCTGTGTTTCCTCTCTGAGGCCACTGGCCAGACCGGATGCCAGTCCTCTTGTAGGCCTGAAGCATAGGGTACTAATGGTTTATCATCAGCCTGACTAAGGATTGACACAACAGTCTGTTTTGGACAACTTGTAATACTCTATGTGAGATGCACATTTCCAAAATGTTGTGAAATCAGATCAAATCAGAAGATAAATAAAATAGTACCTTGCTGTCTCAGTATCACATGTTTTTGGCATACCACTGACACGTTTCTGTCTCCACCCGAAGTGCTGTGGTTTGTTGTGACAAACATGATCTAGCCACATCAAAAGATCTTTCAGAATCTAGTTTGGAAAGTAAATGACATCCTGAGACACATCTCAGGAAGATAATCGCTTTGCCATTTGGAGAAATAGAGAGAGAGAGAGAGAGAGAGAGAGAGAGAGAGAGAGAGAGAGAATGAGACCAAAGAGTGGAATGGCCTGCAGAAGTGGAACACACACGAATTGCTGTTTTAACATCACTAAAAACGATAACACCACTGACCAAGAAACACCTGGTCTAACGTGAAATGCACACGCTCTACCGTAAGTGATGCTATTTTTTCAGGCTATGTTTTCAAGTGTAAATTGTAGTTGTCAGTCAGTAGTGAAAGTAAATATCTACTGTAAGCATAATACTTTGTCGCTTCCAACGCTAAGCACCTTCCATCCAAGTTTCTCTCCATTTACTTCGAGCCATTTATTACTGTGTATCTGTCTATCAACACAAATTAAACTGTTTATCTATCAATGTCCTTCAAACTATCTGTCAACATCCATCAATATCTGTGTCTAATTCAATTATTACTAAGCAACCTCCATAGCAAGCAAATCCCCATTCACTCTCTTTTACCGCATCTCTTTTTTTGCATCAGAATTATATTTTACATTACACTTTTGGCATTTCTATGCACTGGTAATTCCTTGGAATACCTCCACCTTACTTTAGCAACCATATCTACTTTCTATAGGAGAGTAACTATAAACACTCTTTGATAAACCTAACAGCTATCTCAATTACCTTTGCAACAATATAGAAACCATCGCAATTACCTTAGTAATATTAATACAGACCACTTTCCATTCAATTTAACTTTCCATTTCCACTTAGTTTTATCCATCTACTTCCAACCATTCATTCCTCTATTAAACTGTCCTCCTATAAAAATCCATTAATCTAACCATACACACATCCATTAAACTATTTGCCTATCAACATTCAGTAAACTATCTGTCTTATCAACATCCATTAAACTGTCTACCTACACACATCCGTTAAACTATGTCTATTACTGTAAATCTGTCTATCAACATCTATTAAACCATGTCAACCTAGCAACCACCATAGTAACCAATATGATTACCCTAGTAACCAGCATAGCGACCGCTTTATTTAGCAATCGCCATGTGTACCCTAGCAACACTCTAGCAACCATCACAACTACCCTACTAATATTAATACAAACCACTTTCCATCCAACTGTCTCTCCATCCATCTACTCCTAACCTTTCATTCCTCTATTTAACTATTCTCCTATCAACATTCATTAAACTATCATTAATCTACCTATACACATCCGTTAAAGGTAAACTATGCAACGTTTTTCAGTTAATCAATTCGTTCCATGCTGTTATATATGATTAAATGAGTCATTACCGGTCTAACAATGTTTTTTTCGCCCGCCCTAGTGGTCTGTAGCGGTAAAACCATGCTTGCAATTTCAGGAGCCCTCGGGCACGCACCCATAAGTCCCTTTCCCACATGAGCGAGACATCCGGATGTCAAACGGATATCAAACGGGTGGCTGTATGTGGGAACGCAAAACTCGGGTATTTTCTTACCCGGAACTCACCCTACTAGCCCCCTAGTACTACTTCTAGATGTTACCCGGGTGCGCTTAGGTGGGAACGCAGCCGGCACAGTTCTGGGTAGAGTGAGGGGGGCGTACCGATGACGTATAGAAATGCGCCCTTGCAGCCTGCTTGCAGCACGAGGCAGAAAGTACAAATTGCCATGGTAACGATAAACATTGCCCTACGAGTATGAACACAGTCGAGAACACCGGAGTACAGAAAACAGTGACATTTTGTTGTGTACGTACAATAAAAATTTAAACTGCAATCACGTTGTTGTGTTTGTTGCGGGACAGGCAGGATTATCCTTGCAAACGTGAATAGCTTGAAGTGTTGTTGATTAGCTTGCAACTAGCTGTTAGTGGTTAGCAATTAACAGCTAATAGTTAACGTCGCTGTTATTTAGCATGGTTGCTTTTTGTAGGAGTTGGGAAGGAGCCTCAGACCTCTGTGTGCTGTTTGTATTTTCCAGGTGTGTCATTATTTTCTATTAATTTGTTATGTTGGATGTTTATACCAGAGAGGGTTGAAGTAGAGCTTTGTTTATAGCCTGTGGTCCTGGCGTTAGCTATTTTTTCCTCTATGCTAGCTCCCGCTGACTAGCGAGCTAACTACTTCTGTTGTTTCATGATGTTTTGGATCTGATGTAAGTTCGCATCATCCAGGCAACACAGCACAACAACGCATTTATTTAGCGTCATCTCCCTCCCCCTGCAAGTGCTGACATTGCCCCACCCCTCGCGGCTCCTACTCGGGTCTAGTGTGAACAGAATTACCCCTATCTCACTCGGACATAAAGCTCATGTGGGAAACGTCCGTGTCGTGCCATACCCGGGTAAATATGTCCGGGTAACTTCTAGAAGTTATGTGGGAAAGGGACTATAGTCTACTCCAGGAAGTGTCATGTAAAGTCTCATGAAAAGGCACAGCAGACTGACCGATTGAGGAGTTGTGTAAAATATACACGCTAAAGCTGTAAGGGAAGCTCTGTAGAGAAATATGCAAGCATGAAACGAGCGAAAACAAAAAGCGAAAGCGAAACCGGCGATGAAATCGCCAATTCTGCATAGTTTTCCTTTAAACTATTTATCTAGCAACATTCATTAAACTGTCTACCTCTACACATCCCTTAAATTATGTATATTAAACTATCTGTCTATCAACATTTATTAAACCATGTCAACCTAACAACCACCATATGTGTCTTAGCAACACCTTAGTAACAATCTCAATTACCCTAGCAACCACCATATGTCAACCTATACAATTATATTTAAAAATGTTGGCATTTTCATGCACTGGTAATTCCTTGGAATTCATTTCTAGTTCCGTAGCCTAATGCATTTTCCTAAATAATGATTCTTTTTTTCTATATTTTCCACATTTAGAAGTTCCACATTTTAATCCTTTGCATTTCATGGTAGCATTAAGCACAGCTAACTATTTTTTTTCAAAGGGGGTTGATAACAAGCCAATTTAACCACAATCAAGCTATCAGAACCCTATCTGTAATAACCTACAGGTATAACCTAATAAGGTATAGTGTGGTGTACAGATATTCAATAGTATTCTTAGACATTAAGAAGTATAATTGACAAATGGGAAACCTATATCTTTATGTGGTCAGTCTATCTCTTAATGTATTCCACGTGTTCATTTGTCAGTCCACAGTGGTGTGTACAAATGAGTCATTGATTTAATTAAAATTATGTCATTGTCCAACCTTGTAGGTCATGATGGACATTGGGTGAAGGGAGCTCATGGTACTTTTTACAGATGTGACAGAGCCTTTCTCTCCAGTCTGAGAAGATGTGGACCACATGGTCTTTATGCCACTTGAAGTACAACTCATACTGGGTCCTGTTCTCAGCCAGCCTCTTGAGTTGGGATGCCAGCTCGCTACTGCTTTTGAAGTCATCAACATGGATGAACGAATCAGGGGGCACAAACTCCTCGTAGTTGGACCGAGGTGGTCCCAAAACCACGGGTACCGCTCCTGCTAGGAAGGCGTTCCTCCACAGCTTCTCTGTGATGTAGTCCTTGGCGATAGAGTTCTCAAAGGCCAGGTAAAAATGGCAGCGGCCAATGGTGGGCAGCAGACGCCCTTTAGACAAAGGTTTTTTGTTTGCCCAGCCATAGCGTGCAATGGGGATGTGCTTACGCAGTTCATGGTACACCTTGGATCTGATGTGTTCATCCTTGTAGTTGCTGACAACCCAACAGGCGAGACACGAGCTCTTCTTTGGGATGAGGAAGGTTTCGTTTGTCCTTTTTGGAATCATCCGCCCGTAGGGCAAGAAGATATCTGCGTCCCGCCGATAGCTCATGGTCCAGTTGAACAGATGATTGTACCCACTAACGTTTTGGTTCACCACCGGAGGTTCTAGCGACAACCACACCCACTTCTGGCCCCGTGGGGGGTGCAGATGCAGTGGGAGTTTCTGGTGGGCATATTTCAGCTCGTGATGATGAAAAACTACAACATCTGCCTGGTCGAATCGCGAGCGGTTGTCCGTGAGTTGGCACCGAGGGATTCCATACTTGTTGAGGCAGACGTTGCCATCCAACGGGTAGGAGATGTTGAAGGGCCAGTACCATAGCAGGATAGATATATTGCGGTGCCAACCATGGCTGTTTCCTGTCGCCTTCAGCTTCACAGAATTGGGCTTACGCCATAGGAGGAGGACGAGGGCAAATGCCAACCACAGCGTGTAAGCTTTTCTCAGTTTCATTGTAGAAAAAAACAGCCATCGCCCAAAACCACAATCTGTTAAAAAAAAAAAAAAAAAAAAAAAAAGAAAGAAATCCTGTTGAAGTGACATGCCAGTTTCCCGCCACAAAATTGTTTATCTTGTTTAAGCAGAAATAAGGTCGACACATTTGCATCAAATGTTTAATATAACTTGCCAATAAATAGCCAAACAACTGCCTTTTGATCCACAAAGATTTCAATTTTAACATTTTTGTTCATACAGACTAAAGATTTAGAGCAAAATCAGTCATACTGACTACTATTGCAACCACGTCACGGATGCCCATGTTATACAAAATGTGGTCAGATTCATTACTAGAAAAACAGACATAAGGAAAAAAGCTTGCAGGTTCTCTGAGACACCATACAAACATTTTGAAGTCTTTTCTCAGTCTCTGAAACCTCGATAATTGTCCTATAATGATCATTTTCCTTTAGACAGTAGCTGTGCATTTTAGATGAAACACAGTTATCATACTTACCCTCTAAAACTCATAAGTGGAGGTAGCTAACCTATCTGACTGACATTAATCCTGTATACACATTCTTGCTGGACTTGTCTAAATATATCTCTTTCAAAACTTACCCATCTGCAGAGGAAAGTTGGACCCCTGGTTTCTCTGAGTCTTATCCTTTGTAAAGATCTGTCAGTTGTGAAAACTCACGCACGCACATACACACACACACACACACACACACACGGCCAAACATGAACACAATCTCATCCTGATTCTAGTATAATATCTGTGCATTCTTGAATATTATACATTGGACATTCCGGAAGAATTTTGTATCTGCACACTGAATAATATTATACTGTACATACAAAAACATTTTACCATCTCTTGTCATCTTTCTAGTTTTATATAGGATATTAATTAAAGCATCATATGCCATATTTTTGCAGCCAAGATAATTATGGTGAATAGAAAATATATGTAAAACTATAAACATAAAAGACATGCTAGAGAGAGAGAGAGAGAAAGAGAGAGAGATTACTATTTACACGAGACTACTCACAAGAAAACTAAAAAGCCACTGAATGGCTTTTGCCCTGCCCCTGGAACACTGGTGTGTTGATGTGGCCATGTAATATCCGCAGTGAAGGTGAAATTGTCATTTTGAAAACGGAAAAGGACTGAGGCATTTCACAAGCAAATCTTGTGAATTTGCTGATCTTGAAAGTACATGGTGACAGCAGGTGACATTGCAAGCAGATACTGTGACATTTTGTGATATATTATGAAAACTTTCAGTGGACATTATGGGTCTTGTATCCATTTATATTTGTCCTGTAGACCCCAAAAAAATATCCCAAAGAAAAAAACACTGTAATTTTATGTCACTCCCAATCCCAATCATTTCACCTCAGATTTGGACTTTTTTGAATCATTCAAATGAAGATTAGGTCCAATATGTAGTGTGAACATAAAATAGTTTGCTGAAACTAATCGATGAAGGCTTATAGTATTATAGTATCATCTTAACAATCATTGCAATACATTCTACTGCTGCATTTTTGTGTGTGTGTGTGTGTGTGATTGATGAACCAAAAACCAATGTTTCTTCTCTTTGATCTTTTTTTACACTTCCTCTTTTGGTTATGGTTATGGTTATGGTTATTTAGCAGACATGGTTAGTTGTTCAGATTGTGCACATGTTTCCATTACATTTATTTAAATAGCCTCTGTAAACTATCCATTTCATTAGGAGAAAATTCAAGGTGTATATTTATATTTATATTTTTTTTTAACAAGAGGAAGTTGAAAACTGACAGGAAACATCAAGACATTTCAACACCACCCTCATGCTGGCAATGTTGAGGAGAGAGAGAGAGAGAGGGCAGAAAGGATTGTGACTTCCGCAAACACTGAGAGAGTAACTGAGCAGCGACTTGCCCTGAGTCAACACAGGATACTTGTAATGATATGTAAAACTGCCTGCCTTTTTTATCTGCTGTGGCTTCAAGAGTGGACTACTTCTTCAAATGTGGAGTTGCCTTCTAATAAAATGAAAGTAGATGCAGATTGATGCAGTAGATGCAGATGCACTTTTAGCAGGTGCTTACTGTACGTAGTCTATATCATGTGGATGTACAGAAATATCTTTGCACATTCATTGGGTGAATGTTATTTAGCATTCATCTAGAGAGCAGCTTAGCTCTCCAGCTCACACATATTGCAAAGCGCTTTGACTGCTCCACCTTTCTCATGCTGAGGGCCGGGTTTCCCAAAAGCATAGTTGCTAACCAAGTTAGCAACTTTGTTGGTTTCAATGCAGTTTCCCATTGCCAACCAACTAAGTTGCTAACAGGTTAGCAACTATGGTTTTGGGAAACGCACCCCAGGTCAGTTGAACAGCAGTTAGTGTGGTTATGGTTATGAGTGCCAGCACATACAGTATACGTATGTATGGGCATACAGCTAGACCCTGCTACAGTATAAGCTTTCAAGATGAATCACTTGGGTTCCCAGAAACAGTGCTGGAGCTGTAGACCAGGGGCGTGGGTTACAAGACACTATGTCCCACGAGATGCATCTACCTACCCATCAAACCTCACCCCCAACACCCACACCCACACACACACACACCCTGAATGCATTGGCCACCGCCTCCACTTGTGGTGCTGCATGTAATAGTGGAACTATCACTGCCCCACCCATACACTTTTATGTGGCGGAACCTGCTGCCTCAGCTCAGGGTGCTGTTGGCAGCACTTACACCAGCCGAAGACTATCAGACGCAGACGATATTAGCCAATAGTGAAGTATATTATACCCCTTCTACCTTATAAGATCAGACAGGATGAGATGAGATAACATGAGCCTTTAATGTATCTTTGGTAAAGAAATTTGTCTTGGCCAATCAGGAGAGTGTGGTTACACAGATTAGAAAAAAACATACATTAACACAGAAAGTGAGCTGACACCAATAAACACAGAGACATACACCTAGATATGGATAAAACATAGTTATAAGCTAGCTTCCACACACACATAGCCAATCCTCCCACCCCACCCTCACACCAACAGACACACCCACCATCACTTGTACCCGCACACACACACTTGCACACTTTACACACATACTGCCTACAGTATATTCTAAAAACTGTACCACTGCAGACAGTTCATGATGATCAATAGATTGATACCCCCTTACACACCCACTCACACACTATTGCACATGATATCACATAGTCTGTATAATGTATATGTATAAGCAACACTGCATCATCATAACACCATTATAATATTGCACACAGTGTCACAATACAACACTGCACCAAGGTAGACCGTTCGTATACCTTTGGTTATACCTATTACCAAATACCAAAACCTACCAGACTTTACCTAGAATGTCCACATACTTCATCTTGCCAAATAGGCTACAGTACACATCTGTGAAGTTACTTTAATCCTTTGACATAATAATACAGGGTATACCCTCCCTCCCTCCCCACCCCCTCTCCTTGTGGGTATATGTTGCTGTGTGTACCTACTTGTGTTTGTTCTTGGTCGTCTCTGTTCTGTGCCCTAGGGCGTCTCTATTGAAATCCTCCACGGTCTGGAGCTGAATGTGGCATGATCAACAAGATTGTTGGCCTCGTCATTGACCTCATCAGGGAAAGACAAGAGAGACAGCGTAGAAGAGATAAACAGACACTGACAACACTAGAGACACAACAAATGTGGCCCTTGGAAATGCAAAGCTGTAGCCTAGTTGTGGATGACAAATGGACTAAGGGACGGGTTGAGATGGGGAGGGATAGTGTAATTTTGAACACTATAAATATGACACACTGTACCTCGTATTCAAGCTAAGGGTTTGAAGATTGTATCTAGCTTGTTCTGTACCTATAAAGATGGTAGAGCGTATTTGAGAGTCTGGAGAAGCACTATAATTATAATAAGAAGAATTATTAGTATTGTCAGTATTATTGTTAAGGTTGTTTATAGTGAATATTAGGCCATAAGGCTGAGTACTGCTGATAATCTCACAATACAGAGGCCATGATAAAAACACGTACAGTATTGCAATACATGTTGTTTCTCAATAATTCACTCATGCAGCTGTGCTTCATATACAGTGTAGGCCTAATTCTGTATAACAGTGAAGGCAAAGCCTGAAGAGTCGCACAACTAGGAACTTCAATTCAGGTCCAAAGAGACTAAAAAGTTAATCAAATTTGACAGTTATTCAATTGGAAAATAACGTCTCCAAAATCATTTTGATGGTTTAATCTATTAATAGGGCAAATGTCACCTCGGCTGCACTCTGACCAGGTGTTATCACCTTTAAAATAATCTCAGAAAGTTGAGATTCTGATAACTGCCCTACCACCACCAACACCACCACCACCACTATAACCACCAGCACACACACACACACATATTTGTTATTGCGCTTCTCAACTGTAGGGGGACCCAGAGAGCAAATCTTCTTTAGCACTCCTTTAACTTTACAAAACGACCTTGTTGTACATCACAGAGTACATCACACTTTATTGTGATATCAGTATTTTGAGCACAGCCCTATTATTGTTCCTGAGCAGCATTATTTTTTCTTAATTTAATCCCAATATTGATTAATGAACCTTAATAAGATTGTGTGTGTTACTGCTGGCCAAATTATCTCTATATATACTGTATGGCTTCGTGCATTGAAATCGACAGTAAATTGACATTTTAACTATTCTTAACTTTTCTCCATTATTTAGATGTCACCAGCCAGCTACAGATTTTTGCAGATTCTGAGCTCTACTGCCTTATAGCAGTCTCCATGCCCACTTCTCTCAACAATGATCACATCACATTACACATTATAGTGCTTTATGTAGGCACCTGAAGCGCTTTGCAATGAAGAGACAGGACCTCATCTCAACCACTACTAATGTATCATCTGCCAATGTATTACCTCAACTATCAAAATTCCTGTCTCCGAGACAAATTTCTCCCTGGTCGCGACTAATAAAGAAACCTAACCTAACCTAACCTAACCTAACCTAACTTATCCACTTACCAGTGACTTGTAAAATCATCTGGCATTTGTACAAGACCACTTCTTGTCAGAAGACTTTAGGGGGGGCGTGCCGTTGCGTCATTTTGCATACAGTAACTTCTTGTTTTCTGGCCATCTTACTACTCCCAAAAAGAGCCCTTCGGACAACTGGATCACAGCCTTACTGGATCAAGTTGCTCCGGGGACAGTGGCCCTTGTGAAATAATAGGTCTCTTTGGATGACAGCGTCTGCTTTGTGAATAAATGTAAATGTCCGGTGGGACCTTGTTCTTTCTTCTCCCAAGGATTCTCCATCTCTCCAAGCACAAGCCTCTCTGACAGAGATCTCTCTCCTTATCGCGTGGTATCTTGAGTCACAGAACTCACTCTGACCAAAGCCAAGCTATAGTGGCCACTTGAAGCATCTAGACCCAAACAGGCCTGATCAGACACACTCTAAAACATAAAGGTGCTTAAATGGTTCTTTGAATCACTGGATGGTTCCATGGAGAGTCAAAACTCTGTGTTGAACCATTACATCAGGCCAACTGTTGCTTCAAAGGTTCTTTAAAGCACTGAAAAAGGTTCTTCTATCGCTCTGAAGAAGCGCATCCTGGTGGACAAGAACCCCCTTCATGTCCCTAGTGGGGCACCATGGGGTGCCTCTCATTCGGGTTTTATACATCCTCCCTCCCTCCTCGGGCCTCAATCCTCACTGATGTACATAAAGAATGATGGGGCGGAGACAATGGGATAGTTTATCCAGGTTTAGTTGTAGATCAGAGGGAACGCCCCTCGAAGATTGAGCATCGAGGATCGTGGAGAGATGGAGAGGCACCCAGGGTCTTTCTCTTTGTAACCACTAGGAACCACCACTGGGGAAATTCTTGTTGCTACAGGTTGCCCACTAATGCTACAAAATGTAGCTCTCTACTTTGGCCACAAGAGGGTAGTAGACAATCGCAATTCACCATGTTACAGTGTTTACATTGTGAGAAAAGGTTTGGTATTACATTTCATTGTAAAGTAATTTTGCCTTAAACACTGCTCAGACTGCAGAGTGGCAATAAAATGCCCCTATTCAATTTCTAAATGCCACATATTCTCCCCACGTGTTCATTCACATGGTGTGTTGGGGGAGTGATCCGTCAAACAAAACACAATGCAATATTGAACACTGTCACAGGTGTGTCAGGTATCCTCTGCAGTCATTCAACACCCAGACTCTTACTCAACTCTAAATCACATTTACTCGTAATTCAATTTAGGTGTGTAGATGGATTTTTCATGCATGATTAGACTACCAAAGACTGTTGTGAAAGCACATTTATAAGGAGGTGATTATGATGTATTCTCCACCTTAAAATTGAATTAGTGCGTAGGGATACCAACGATGTGGTATGTAGGGCTACCTCATAAGATGTCAGTCCAGAGATAGCTCTACAGACACATTTAGTGGTACACTGTGATGCTGTATAGCCTAGTGTCATATTAGAGACCTGACAGTGCCACTGCCCAGGACATGGGTTGAACAAACTGAGCCTGGGTTCATAATATATTCACAAGTTCAACACTGCTGTAACAGTGATGCCACGTCACAATCCTCCCAGCTTAGTGTCGCTTAAAGCTCTAAAAATCTGCACAAATAACCCCACAACATCTGGCCCGTGCAATCCATTAGACTGCCTCAGTCAGCGCACAAGAACATGAGACACATAACCAAGTATATAAAAAAGTCAGGGTGGGAAATGACATGTTACAGGTCAATCATAATCGTGTGTGTCTATGGGACATGCATTTCTTCAATGCATACATCTCCAGTACTAATTTCTTGCCATTTATCACAGACTTGCAGTTGAGTGTAAGACCTTACATCCTAAAGCAAAACATCTCTCAGCATACAACTATATCCACTTTCTATAGCCTACCTGTTTTTCTTTCAATTACAGGCTTACACTAACACAGTGAAGTAGACTAGGCTACAGTATACTTTCTTCTTAAGACAGGGCCCTTTAGTAAGGTTCTATATTTGCTACGTAGCTTTGTGATTACTATCGTCTATCCTAGGAGCCTGGCACCTTGTTCTTTGCTAAGAACTAAGAAATAAAATGTTTCCGCGCAATAATGCTTTGGCATCGGGTATTTTGTGATAAGGTAATGCCGTTATGGCATTGATTACCATTTTACCAACTGGCAGAACAGTGGTAACATGCTAGTCAGAAGTGGCAGCGCTGTCTCCGCCCACAGCACCGCACGGCACTGTGAAATCTATCCGGTGGCTCTCCATCCAGCTAATTCCAAGGCATCGCGCACAGCTGTATCTTTTGGATAACGGTGTTGCCGTGCGATGACAGCTTGGCTTGTCGCGCACACACGATATCATCAAGAGTAGTCAGCCGAAGCATCCTTAGAGCAGCCGACTTCGTGGACAACAGCAGGAGACGCTAGGTAGTCACATGAGGCGATTTTTCTCACGGAAGCTCTCGGGTTCACAATGTAATTATTTCACTGCTGAAGGCCAAACATGGTTCGTGAGGTTACAGCATTGTCAAAACAAAACATCACTGTGATGCCTGATATCCTGCTTTGAATCAACCCCGGAGCGATTGGTTAAGTTGCCGCAATGGGATTCCTTCACCAGCTTCACCTCCTGTTATGGAAGAATGTGTCTTTAAAGCGAAGGGGACCGGTAAGTTGAAACACGTCTCTTATTAGACTACAGTCCTAAGATATTATTTGGAATAAGGTTAACGACTTTCGGTTAAGGCCTTGACATTTAAGCTATTCCCCAGGTAAATGGTAGTGGTAGAGCCGACGGGCGTCGCGGTGTCTTAGTTCGACTGTTGCCCACGGCTATCAAGGCTACATCTATCTCTGTGAGAACTGTGAAATGAAAATAATTCGGTTTTTTTATGGCCATATCTTTCTATTTCAGTAATTTGTTCTGAGGACAATTCAAATCACACTGTATTTTATGTGTTTTTTTTATTAAGTGCTTGAGACCAGCATCACTTGTTTTGCGCTTACACGTGATGGTGGAAAACAGGTTGCATACCCCTCCCTTCATGCAGAATGAATGGCACATTGATGTCAGACTACATCTGTATCGAAGCCCCCCAATAAAGAACTATCGTTTACTTCCTTTACATAATTGTATATACTCAAACTTCCTCGCCATGTTGATAATGATAAGGTCATACGAGTTGTTTTGCATGCATGAATATCATCTGTAAGCTGCAAGGAGACTCTTGAGAAGGCAGTGACGGAGATGCTCTGTTGTCTCCTGTCAGTCAAGCTTCCAGAGGGGCTTTTGGCTTAGAATCCCCCGACTGGGAGCACTGACTCATTCCCATCCCAGAGACGAAGCACGGAACGGGAACCGAAAGGGAAAGGGCTGCATTTCAAAGTGCTGTCACAAATAAGGGCTTAGCCAGGAATTTAGATGCCAGCATTGCTTCTAACAGTACTTCATTTTGCACACACAAGTTAAGGTGAACCAGTTCACCAGTCTTGTAGGCTTCCCTCTGGTTCAACCATGC
Source organism: Sardina pilchardus (assembly GCF_963854185.1). Taxonomy (NCBI): domain Eukaryota; kingdom Metazoa; phylum Chordata; class Actinopteri; order Clupeiformes; family Clupeidae; genus Sardina; species Sardina pilchardus. The sequence goes on from NC_085001.1 coordinate 9,377,498, forward strand.
GTGACATAATTTGGTCGGGGATTGTTGAAATAAAATGTATTCCTCTATTTAAAGATGTTTTTGAGAGATGTTAAGAATTTTAGCTCCCAGTTAATGACATTTATTTTTATCTTAACAATAGGAGCTGTTAATAATAATAATAATAATAATAATAACAGCTATTGGGATTGATTCCCTTTGATTTGAAATGCGTGTACCTGTGATACAAATGCACATTTACAATTATAATTAGGTTATATAGTTAGGCTAAATCCAGGCCATCAAATTATAATAAAATGTTATCACATAGAGGTCATCTGGACTTCTATTATTGATATGAGTCTTGATTAAAGGTGACCTCTGTGATTCTGATTCTGGTTGTTAATATTAAAATTAATGTCATGTAAAAAAAACACCCATTCAAAAGCCTCGTAAAAAAACACCCATTCTTTCTGGGCTCCTGTGACAATGCGTTGATGAGGAAGATATGTGCATGGCTCAGTCTCACGGACCTCATTGTTTGTTTCAGCTAGTCAATTTACAGCTAGTCAAGATTGTGTAAACACCCAAGCTTTTTTTTTTCCGAGTGCACACACAGAATGGTCAGCCAGAAGGCCATTAGTCGAAGCAGCTCTCTGACACTGACAAATACTGTTGTGGATTAAAATTACGGACTGCACGTTTGAATAGAGTCTGCACTTATAGTATGAGCGTTAGGCAGCAGATCTAGACTCTGCTTTTGAAGGTAAGTTTTAACCTGTGGCTTGTATTTCCCTTGGATGCTATTACTGTAGGTATATATGGCAGGACCCATTTTTCATGGTCTATTTTTAGCAACAGCAACGTTTATAGATCCCACTCAATACAGGCGTCAGGCTCCCAGGGGGCAGGATCGCCACTGTAATAATAGCAACATCCACGTCACTGTGTAGGTTTATCATGAGGCCCACTTCAAGCTACAGCCGATAGTCTTGCAGATTGATGGATCTGGGAATCTGGGAATTGGTTAGTCAGCAGTTGCCGGCACGGAGCATGTGGGAGAGGACTTTGTAGTTCTTTTATGCAGGCCTGAAACGCCGGTAGAATTTCCCATCGTTTGCGTCTTACATCCTGTGCAGCATCCTTCACCTGTTTGTTTATGTGGCTCAGCTTCATCATAGTCTGTTGACTTCCTCTTGCATTGTATTTATTTGCATGACAGATGCACATTCAGGATTCTAACCACAGGAGTCCTACAGGTATAGCGTTGTGTTTGTGCTTCGTGAAGCACCTCATGTTCATCTCGCATTTTATTCATGCAACCACACGCGTAGGAAGAAACGCTCGCTCTTTTTTGAGAGCTTTAACCGCCCCTTGGAAACCAGGTCAAAAAACACAGGTGGAAGAGAAGGCAGGAGAGGCAGCAGTCAGTGAGCCCCCTGTTTGTTTCTTGTGATGCTCAACTGCCACGAGTTTAATGATTAATCTGGTGTAATCTGCTGTTTGATGTGTCGCTGCTGTGGCGGAAGACATGCGGGGAGGGGAGCGTTGAAACGCGTTATGTACCCAGCAAGCGGTGGCACAGTTTTTACCTGCCAACAGCGCCAGCAAATGCAACCGTTGGGATGGTAACGGCAGACAAGTGGCACAGAGCACGGGCTCATCTCAGCCATGAAAGAGGAAAAAGAAATAAACAAGTCCCTCTCTCACATTCGATGTGTTGTCTTGTTCGACCGGGTTGCTTTTCAAACGGAGTGGAGTTGCTGTAGATGACTGTGGGAGCAGCAGCAGCAGTAGCATTAGGCACTGCGTTGGGCCGTGGCCCTGTTTGACCGAGCGCTGACACAGATTCGAGGAGAGGAGGGCCTTTTTGTTTTCATTCTCTTGTCTTGTAGCTTCTGTCATGTCGAGGAAGATCCTTTTGTCTTACCCCACTGTGCCATCTCATGTCGAAAACCACGAGGTTGGAGATGTTTTGTCATCACCAGATGTATTTCTCCTTTCATGTCTCTCTCTCTTTCTATCTCTCTCTCTCTCTTTATTTCTCTCTTTCGCTTCCTCTCGCCTTCCTCCTCCCTCTTTGTAAGGTCCTGGGAGAGAGATAGAGGGAGGAAGAGAGAGATAGAGAGAGAAAGAGAGAGAGAGAGAAGCGAGCGATGAAAGAGGAGGCAGTAACGAAGCGCTGCATCCCTGGTTCTCGGTGGTGCTCTCTGCGATTACCTTACTGCTAAGAGCAGCACCGGCTGACCTAGTTCCACCAGAGTCGCTCACCGACTTACTCAGATGGAGACACAGAGAGAGATAGAGAGAGAGAGAGAGAGAGAGAGAGAGAGAGAGGTGGACTGAAAAATAGAGATAGACAGATAAAGATAGACGTAAAGAGGAATCAAGGACAGCAGGGACACAAAGGCAGAATGGCTGGCCGCAGAGACAGGAGTCAGCAGCTGGATGAATTAATGAGGTTGTGAGGAAATAAAGAAATACTCAAGTATCGGGATGGTGTGATGTTTGGTGAAACTGTATCGAGTCACGAAAGCATCGGTTCAGTTTCTAATTAATAGTTTACATGAACCAATTCCTTGCAGAATGGTGGCTCCTTTTGGGTTTTTAATGCTTTGTTTAACCCATTGACTGTGGCCCATCCAGGTGTGTGTGTGTGTGTGTGTGTGTGTGTGTGTGTGTGTGTGTGAGAGAGAGCGCGTACCAGCCGATGTCTCTGGAGGGACATTGGATCTGCTGCTGCATGAGTTAAAAGAGTGAGGTGGGAGCCCAGCATACAGTAGTGTTCTGGTGTTAAAGGAGAAGTGCTCCCCTGCTCACGCCCTGCCCATGCCCTGCCCTCACTCTGCCCTCACGTCCTGCCCTCATGTCCTGCTCACGCCCTGCCCACGCCCTGTCCTCACTTCACTCCTTCACTCCTTCACTCTGCCCTCACTCTGCACTCTTGTCCTGCAGGCCTCAAGTAGCTCACAGAGACATGGCCAGTGTGTCTGCCATGGAGGTTCTCCAATGCCTGTTGCTTGTTTGGTTTTTGGCTTTTACTATTTACTATTTTGGGAATAATAATAATAATAATAATAACAAATAATGCATATAGTGGTTAACATAAATGCTTTTATTCCAGAACGTCCACCTTTGATTTGTAGTTGTAAATGGATTGTAGGCTAAATAGCTGTCCAGGTTTGCAAGGCACACTGGTGTACAATGTTGCAGGGAATCCCTCATAGTTCACCTAAAGCACCAACACATTAGTTCCTACACAAAGCAACAGGACAGTCTCTCCCTCTCTCTCTCTCTCTCTCTCTCTCTCTCTCTCTCTCTCTCTCTCTCTCTCTCTCTCTCTCTCTCTCTCTCTCTCTCTCCCTCTCTCTCTCTCTCTCTCTCTCTATCTCTCCCTCTCTCTCTCTCCCAAAATAGAGCTGGAAGCACTAACGAAGATATCAGAGCTGGGAATAAACTGCACTGCAGCCAGCACTTACGTAGAGTTTATTGATCAGGGTAAGCAGTTTTTGTCAGTCAATCCCCAGCAACTCCCAGTAACAGATGACCCCCCCCCCCCCCACATCCCCCCCCAAAAAATTACAGCATTTGAAGTAGCACCTCCAGAGCCTTCACACTGAAAACTGCGCTTTTTCTTCCTTCTGGCCACAAAAAGCCCGACAGTTAACTGGAACCACATTGCTGGCTAAGTGTATTTTTACCTGTTTCACAATGACTCCATATATAAGTACTCTGCTTTAAAAAATGTCTATCTATTTAAAACCTGTTTAAACTTGTTTGTATCCAAACCACAATGAAATCATGGCTACTAAATGGTAACGGCTATATTGGTCCTTTGAGGATTTGACAAAGGTATGAGGTGAATGTTAGACCATG
>NC_085001.1:9386331-9393831 GCF_963854185.1 Sardina pilchardus
GTTGTTGTCTCGTGGGTACTTGTGTCTAGGATGTCACCGCTGGTACACAAGGCACTGAACAGTAAGCAACTCTTGTGTGCTAATCAAACAGGAGCCTCTCCTCGAGGTTTGGCCAGAGAACAGAGAGTTCTAACAGTGCCCTAGTCATCCTCAGGGGTCTCACCCTTCTATTAAAAATAAAACAGACTTTTAACCTTCTAGACTCGGGTGCGTAGAGTCCCCGTACGACCATATAGGAGTAGAGAAAGGCCGCCACAAATGGAGCTGGAGACCTTGTTCTGGCATTCATTTTTATGAGATGAGAAAGAGGAAGAGGAAGAGGAAGAGTGATTAAAGCACTTAAACCAGCGGCCTCCACACATGCACACTGTGCCCTCTACTGAGCCACGTTCTCTTTTGGATTCTTATAATGTCCTTGGGAAAAAAGAATTTCAGGCAGTTGATTGAAGGATGGATAGATGGATGGAGAGAGAGATAGAGATAGAGAGGATGAGAGTATATTCACATCTTCTGAAAGAATGTTTGTAAAAAAAAGTTCTATAGTCTTTTGTGTCCATACAGTAGACATCACTCTTGTGATAGTATTCACACCATGCATATCCTGTGCTGGATATGTAGGTCTGGCTCGTCAGGCTACTGGATATGAGCTTGCATTTTCTGTGTTTAACCTAATGAAGCACATTTTAAAGTTTGATCATGCTAATGAGAAGCCACTGTAAAAGTAACACGACGTTGGTGTGGCGAAAAAGAGAGAAAGAAAATAGTGTTGCTCCTTGATGACCTTTATCCACATTAACAGTTGACATTCTGCCAGAGAATAGATTTTAGTGCCAAATGTGAAAGTTCAGCAAAATCAGCAAACATTACGCCTTTCCTGATCTTACAATTTGATCTCCAGCCAGTGCTAAAACCAAGGTTATTCCATGTTTAGAAGAAAGAATTTCTATGTACTTTGTGTATCGTAAGCATAAACTATTGACTATTGATCCCACTCCTTACAAAAAAAGTGTAAGTGTAATGCTATGTAAAATAACAGTTATGGGACAAAAGTTTGTGACAGACAAAAACTGCATTACTACATTATAAACTGCAGTTGACACTCAAATGTAAAAGATATTTCTCATAAGGGACAGCACAATTACAACATGCTGCCAACCCTGTCTGCTTTTTTTTTTTTTTTTTACTACCAATACCTTTACTGCATCAATAACAAAGCATAGGCATATTGGAGGCTGTGCTAAAAGCACTTGTCTTAAGCTTTAAAATATCCCCATTGGAATGCATGCCAGGCCCTTCCCAGGACGTCCATATTCCATCTACCTGGCAGCGCTTTTTCTCTGCTAATCTCTGTCATTATGAAAAAGTTGTTTAATCAGCGGCCGCTCTGGCACTGCTGGATGAATTTGGCTGATTAAAGCTCGAGATGTGGGGCTTAAGGCGCCTGGGATTGAGCTCAGGTGCATATTAATCAGCGCCCGTGTCAAACCCATAATAAAGCTCGCAGCGCGGGGGGGGGGGCGGCAAACTTAAAGCAGCCGCGAGAAGTTTGGGTTTCGGAAAGCTCACGCGCTAACTACTGTACCTACAGGGGCCCCGTAACGCTAACTGTAGAGTCGACGATGCTGATAAACTGACATGTTCATTTAGCTGATGGTTTAGTTCAAAGCCAGTTAAATGAGAGGATAGCATTCTAGGTGCAACAGTACAGCGGGAGTCCTTAGTGTACAGTATAGTATAGTCCTTAGTGCGATATACTACCTGTGTTAGTGTAATAAATGCTCACTTTGGCTATAAATACAAACCAGGGAATGGCTGTGCAGAGATGAAGTTAAGCAATGGGATGTAGTGAAGGGAGAAACAGATAGAGAGTTAGTTTTGTTAGATGCGTTAGGAAAGGATGCTAGCAAGCTGATGGGTGTCTTTTGGGATAAATGTTGTCATTCTGTCAAAGCTCTTCTTACAGTTCCAAGAGTCTCCATCTTGGACTACATAACTAGACAAGCTTGTGAGTAGCTTGATAGGGCCACAGGTGTCTATCGGACAATCACATGAACGGATACAGGGAAGGGAAGGATCTGGACAGAGGGGAAAACTCCAGCTTCAGAAAGTAAAAGTCAGTATCTGTGCCAACCACTCACTTGAAACCAGCTGACTCTAATTAGCACAACTCTACAGACAGATAGAGCAGCTAATTAGTGAGATCACCTGTGTTAAGTGACTTTTACTTTCTGAAGCTGAAGATTTCCACCTCCGGAATTGGAAGATGATGCCAAAGGTCCCTAAACGCATTTCTCAGAGGGTGTCAAATTGTGGCACAGTGTTGCTTTGACAACACTTTTAGCAACAGTGTGATGGCTAACTTGCACTGTTTCAGACCAACAGGCACCGGTGAGACTGTTGTAGCATCCACACACAAACATACAGTATGTATATATATATATATATATATATATAGAGAGAGAGAGAGAGAGAGAGAGAGAGAGAGAGAGAGAGAAAAAACAGTGAAAAACAGTCATGCTAATAAAGCTCCTTTGAATTGAATTGAATTGAATTGAATTGAGAGAGAGAGAGAGAGAGTGAGAGAGAGTGAGAATCATTCACACAGAAAAAAAGCGCCGGTCCCTTCGCAATCGCCCGCGGCGACTTGTAGACTGTAAAAAGTGCCTGGCACAGCACTACTTGATTGTGCTCGCTGGCTCAACATGATCAGTGCTATCCCATTTCACTAATTAGGCAGTCCTATTCAGGAGGCTCGGGCCAGGACATCAGGAGAAGAAGAGCCCTTCCCATCATGCACTGTCACTGACAATGACCTGCTTTCGAACGTGATCAGAGAAGCCTCAAGCACCAGCGAGAGCCATTAGATCTATAGGTGCCTCTCATGTAAAGTTTATACGTCGTCCCTCGCTCCTCTGGCCTCGATCCTCACTGATCTACATAAAGAATGATGGGGCGGCAACAACGATAGTCTATCCCTTCGTCTATCTTTCTTTATGTAGATCAGTGAGGATCGAGTCCCGAGGAGCGAGGGAGGACGTATAAACTTTACATGAGAGGCACCCCATGTGTTCTAGGAGCCATGAGTGGAATGATGAAATCCTGAAGACATGTTGAGTCCACATCTGCAATATTTCACCCGGCTGTAACATTAACCAGTTCATGATGGTTTGTGTTCATGTTTTAGATGAATGTTTGTTATAGTGCAGTGCAAATTATTTTACAAGTGGATTAGTGTTTAGGTTGCTAGTTGCATAAGTGCAACTGCATAAGTGCATGAATGTTGAATGTATGAATCATGGTGAAAGTGGCCCCTTTTTATACAGGACTTTGTCTTTATAAAGTGATTTTCCCTTTAGCAAATTGCAGAGGGCCATTTAGCAATTTTACATCAACTGAATTCCAACCTTGTCTTTTTTATCCCACAAAATAGACTCTGTCCTGCCTGTGTCGTGATGAGAACATCCCGGTATTGAGTAGATGTTCCTGCTCCATGAAGAGCAGAATAGCCAATTTACTGTACCAGCTTGCTTCCTTGTTTTGTCTCTGCAGGCACCTAGAGGCTGTATGACTGAGCGGCTGTACGATCTTATTTTAAACACGCTTTTCCCATTCCCTATTCATGCACACATTCATATTGGCATACAGTAGACATCTCAAAGCAAATCATAGACACATCAATTATTTCTCCGCCCATCAAACCCGCTGCGTCGGCCCCCGTCTGGCTACTTAGGCTGTGTCCTTCCACAGCGCTTTGGAGGACTCTCCTGGCAATCTGAGAGCTGCTTCAGAGAGAGGCGGCCCACTCCAATTGATCGGACGGAGGGGATGAGCCAAGGTCAAATCTTTAGCGGGGGGAGCCCCTCGAGAAGGTGCCTGGTGGGTGGAGGTGGGGGGGTGGGGATGGGGGTTGGGGGCTTCCTGAGGCTGCAGTGATGGAGGGATTATGGCACCGTCTGGGTGGAAGAGTGCGAAACGAAGGGATGTGATTAGAGAGAAAGCCCGGGCTGCCTTTGCACAAGCCGAGGGAGTGATGAGCAGCGGGGTGTGTGTGTGTGTGTGTGTGTACGTGTGTGTGTGAGAAAATCCCTCGGAAGCGAAACACAGAGAGGTGGAGAAAAAGGTGGATAAGAGCGGGAAGGAGGATGAAAGGACAGAGAAGAATGGGGGAGGAGAGAGAAAAAGCAGAGAGATGATCGGGAATGAGAGTTTTTCTTTTCCAGTTTTTTTTAGTTCTTTTTTAGTATTTTTTTTTAATATCACCATAGCGCACAGAACTGGAGGATTAGCACCAGACTCCCAGCTGTGACACAAACGAGATGGCATGTCCTTCCTGAGGCCGCAGCTGTCAGTGGCATGTCCACCTCACAGCACACACACGCACACGCACACGCACACACACACACAGACACACACACACACACACACACAGCACACTGCCCAGACTCTCTGTCCTGTCTGGCTTTACCTGTTGTGACTACACAACCCTTTCCCCTCTCAGTGTCCCAGTTAAGGTGCTGCGCTAGTCGGGGTGGTGGTGTGTGTGTGTGTGTGTGTGTGTGTTTGGGAGGGGGGACTAAGTGGCTAAGTGGGGTTTTAGGTTTTACCTGTTGTGACTGCACATCCCTTTCCTCCCCAGTGTCCCAGTTAAGGTGCTGCAGTAGTCAGGTGGTGTGTGTGTGCGTGCGTGCGTGTGTGTGTGTGCGTGCATGTGTGTGTGTGTGTGTGTGTGTGTGTGTGTGTGTGTGTGTGCGTGTGTGTGTGTGGTGTTGGGCTTTAGTGTTTTAGGGTACATGTCCTCCTCACTCCCCTCAGTTTAACACTGTCAATCACTTCTATACCAGTTTGTTTTATGTCATATTGGCTATATGTACATTTCAACATGCGTCATATACAGTACAGACCACAAGCAAATGCTGACACAATGTCACAGCAATGCCCTCTGTGTTGTTCTGCCACTTATAAGTTTATCATGCATTGGTCTTATCAGTGGCTATGCCTATTACACATGAAGGACCCTGCATGTTGTTTTGTGTGAACGTGTCCACAATCCCTGTAGGTTAATCAGATAACGGCCAGTGTAGAGAATGCATTAGAGCGTGCATGTTGACCTCCCCTCCCTCTCCTCCCCCTCTCTCCCTCTCCTCCCCCTCTCTCTCTTCCTCCCTCACTCTCTCTTCCTCCCTCTCTCCCTTCCTCCCTCTCTCCCCCCTCACCACAGAGGCAGGAAAGATAAACAGGTGAGGTCTTAACTCAGGCTACTGTGTTATTCATGACAGACCTACACTATCTGCTATCCAAGGCACTGACAGGAAACAACACGTCATGAGGTCGGCCATTTTGTCCACGGTGGAAACATTTTTGGGTTTTTTTGTTCGTTTCTTTTTTCCCCTCCTGCACACACCTGTCACGCTAAGCACCTGGACTAGCTGCCAGTGGGTCATTAATAAGGAGGCGGCTGACAGAGACACTGGTGCGGACGGCCTCACACAGCACTCTTCACCTGTCGCCCGTCTCTTTTTTTACCTCTCTATTCCCCGGTGGGTGTTGGCACTTTTTAGGAGGAGGAAAAAGTTTTCAATTTGACTTTCACTTGCTCACAGCCAAGTGCATCAACCACGTAACACACCTAGTATGCCCGCTCTCTCTTTCTTTCTTTCTCTCGCTGTCTCTCTCTCTTCCTCTCTCTCTCCCTCTCTCTATCTATCTGTCTCTCTCTCACACACACACACACACACACACACACACACACACACCGTCGTCTCTCAGGCCTTGTCTGCCCCCAGAGCCCCTTGTCATATCTGCAGTGTGTGTCTGCGCTCATCCCACTCTTGTGCCTGCCTCCATCAGCGTGTCTCCTTCCAGCCCATCGCCTCGGCTCCATCTCATCCCACGTTTGCCTCCACTCCACGCAGGCGCCGCTTTATTGTTTGAACATGAAAATGATATTCAGATTCATGCCTCTCTCTCGACGCGGTACAAAACGCCTCTCTTGACGGGTCTCGTTTCCGCGCGCCCGTGCTCAGTCTCGGATTCTTGCGGCGTTGTTACACGGGCGGAGACGGAATGTTTCTGTCACGGCGACACGGCTCTGCTCGGCCTGTGCGGAGAGCCAGGGTGACCGGGCGACGTGGCACACTCGGCTTGTTCCGATCCCCGCAGATCTTGGCGGTGGAGCTGGCTGGTGTTTGCTCGCGCTCGTCGTGCCCTCCCCGATCTCTTTTGCCAAATTGCAATCTGTTTTGTGGGCTAATTAACATCTGGCAGTGGGGCTGTTCTTTGTTGTACATTGTGCTACAATGATTCTTGTGTTAGCATACAAATGGATTAGGCCGGCATGTGTGCGATGCCACTGATATTGGTGGAAATGTACCACATTAAATTAAATCATCTTCATTCTTCACTTGATGAGACTCAAATATTTTGCCTGTTTGAAAGAAAGATTTTGAGTGGCAGTTAACTGGCACAATACTGTTGTCAAGACGATATATCATTGAAGATATTTATTTTTGTGCTCTTAGTGGAAGTTTGGCTTTACACACACACTGTGGTGAGGGAGTGTGGGGCTTGTAGACTCTTTGGTGACAGTTTACAGATTCTTTACTATTTTAGGCCTATGAAGTCACCAATTAGACATGACCGAGACAGGTGTGTCATCCTCTGTAAAATCTAAAAAGGTAGAATTTAAATTGTGTTTTTTATTTTCTGTTGAGGAAAAGAGGAAGACTCTACCCACCCCCGTCCCCCCCCACCCCTTCCCTCCGCCCCCATCAAAGCCCATCAAATCAAAGCCCATCTCTAGTCAGGTGGGGCTGGCTTGGTGGCGGGGGAAAACAAGTGAATGCATAAATACTAAGCAGGAGCTTCGACGCAGAGGCTTGCAAATGACAATGCAGGATTCTGCACATTCAGCAGCCACACCCAGCCCTGTGCAGGCAGACTTGTGACATGCCCGCCCAGCGTGAGTCTCGTTCTGTCAGGCCATATGCGCATTGTCTTCCTCGTATGGAAGAGGACCCAGCCCTGTGCAGCGTGCAGTGCAGTGCCGTCGTCTTCTTCTGTCAGGCCATATGCGCATTGTCTTCCTCGTATGGAAGAGGAGCCCACACACGCACACCAGGGGTGGACCAGACAGCGTTTGTTTCATAGTCCACTGGCACCATATTTTAACTCTGTTAATTGTGTGCTGTCCCCACTATGCTGTCAGTGGTCTGCTCTGCTAGGCGCTATTCAGCTGACATGTGCTGAGCGCATTGCTGTAGGTGACCACAGGTCAGTCTATTTGAGACTCTGCATTCTGGTTGCACCGTCTTACATCAGTGGCCTATTTACAGCCCTCCAACTTAAGATGGCTGGATGTTTTTTTTCTTCTTCTTCTTCTTCTTCTTCTTCTTCTTTTCTTTGGGGGATGCTGGGGGTGGTGATGGTGGTGGTGGTGGGGGGTGAAGTAAGCATTCCCAGAGCAGCACTGCCATGGTCAAGATTGCTCCCAGCCCCGACACA
>NC_085001.1:9398831-9401331 GCF_963854185.1 Sardina pilchardus
GGGCCGGCCTGCAGGTTGGTACTTATTGATCACAGCTGACAGCTCCACGAGCACACAGATCAAAGTTTGTTTGTGAAGTTGAGAGTTGCTGTTTTTACAAAAACAAAAACAACAACAAACGCTCAGTTGTAATTAAGAACATTTAGTCTTTTTTAACATTGATGAGCAAAGCAGTGCACTCTCATTCGCTTTTTTTGTTTTGACTTCTTCCATGCATCTTTCTTTTGCCAGTTTATTCCGCTAAATGTGAATATGAGGAAACAAAATGGTCCAGATTTTTGTCTTTGATTTAATCGGATGCTGACTGTAAACATTGGTTAAAATGAACAGAACTGCCTTCTCTGTGTCTGATTTGAGATAATGATAGGATCTGGGAAATGATGAAATGATGAAATCAGAAATCCTAGATTGCTGCTCTGTTTTAACCCTCTGGTGAAATGTCACCAGTTTAAGATTGTGATACCCCACAAACTCCCAGTTCTCTCCCTTGCTGCTCCTTGGTGAGCGGAACTCAAAACAGTTCTAGAACCTAAAAACTGGTGATCACGTCACGTGTGCGTGACAATATGTAGGCCAGTGGCAGCAGCGCAAGGACAGGATGACTAACTGGGCCATGTTTTGAGCGGGCCTGCAGCTGGGCAGTGTGTAGTAAAACTGGACGGAGTCTGGATAGATTGATCTGGTTGAATGGAAGTGATTTGGGAAATAGAAAGCACGTTTCACTAGCTATACATGTACAGTAGATAGCACATTATGAATGCGTTTAAGTGTTTCACTGTTTACTTCCTACGGATAAGAAGACTAGAATTAGAATGCTGTTTGGCTTGCTGGTATTCTCTTACGATTTACCTTCCAATGAAGTGATCTAACTTAGGCTACTCACTTCGTTGTTGCCAGGCGATTTTAAATGATATATTATTAATCCCTGATTTCGCAGTAAACAACAAAGTCTGATTATTTCTCATGTTCCTACCATGGCAGCCAGGGTAAATGTTGTTAGAGAAGCACACCGTTGTCCTTATGCAAAGGGATCGATTTCAGATGAGTTGGGTGTTACAGTATAGCTAATATATGGGAGGCCTGGGACGCCCCGGTCTAATGTAGCAACACACCTGATGAAGGCCTAGTGATGAGCGATTCTCGGGGGAAATCACACCGAGACGACAGGAAGTGAGGAAGGGGAACAAGACTTTCCGCTAGGAAGGTGCTGCTGTTTACTCAAGAGACAAATAGCAGGATGTGACACGGCGAATCAATCCAGCGCTATTGATCACAGCTCCTTTATCCATGGCTCAATTGCAGCAGGAGAGGTCTTAATGATGAAGGTGAGCTTTCGGGCTTTAGCGAGAGCTACTCTTAGCTGTAGTGGCTGATGGTGAACCCTGCTATTAGCTTGGGCTGTTCTCACTGAAAGCTGTTGTTGTTAGCCAGGAGGGATTCTAGCTCTATTCTGCGAGTGCCGTATATCCTGTTGTAGATTGCACCTGTCAGCCATGGCCTTTGTTGATGTTCTCTCTAAGCAGCTGTTTAATGGAGGTACTTTTTAGTCTCCCCACTCTTGATAGTAAAAGTCTGCTCATGCTGTCTATCCTATTGGCAGTTATAACTATCTAATGACACCTCATTGAATATTTCATCATAGCCCCGGGTCCATTTATCCATGTTTGGTTAGTCTGATAAAGATGAGAGCTTCCTTAAAACTTCAGGAACTACATGTACTGTATCTGGAGTCTAGTTCATACTGTCTCATATTGATTTAAAGGGAGTCAGGGACAATGTAATTTCAGATATACACAGGAGGAATATTAAGGTCCTAGTGCTGTTGGTAGGGAATTGTCCAGCAGCCAATCAACAACCAAGCCTATTTACCATCAAAATATCGGGTATCATCATCAAAGCAACTATTGTGGGGAAGAAAAACCCATCAACAACAGAAGAGCCTTTTAAGATCATTTCACAGTGGTAATCAAGCAGACATGGATTGTCATACATGATGTTTTGTAAACATGTTTTGAAAACCCAAACAGTGATATTTCTACAGGGAGATAGATATATCACTGCACTAAGGTTTTAAGTTGCATACGCCTTCTAGAAGATCAAAACAGACCTAGAGGGAGAAACTGAACTGAACCAGGCTTTAGGCTCTAGGAAGCCAGCCATGGGTGAGGAAGAATACCAGTAAATGCCAGTCAGTGGGTTTATTGTTAAGTAAGAGCCATTGGCAAGATCTGCTGCTTGCCCCCGAGCTGGTCATAGCAGCCGTAGCAACTCTTCCTCCCTCCCAGCCGTGCATTGGGACGTGTTTCCACGGCTTACTGAAATGTAATTTGGAATGTAAAGAGATATTCTCAGCCTCTGTTGGGTCCTTTTTTTTTTTTACCAAATTAAAGCTCCCATTCATTAGTCTCTCTTCCTGTGAGGGGAAAGCGTGAATTAAATAAGTCGATTTTTTTTGCCGGGGAAAGGGAGTATTATTGCACGGCAGAGATGGAAGAAAAAT
>NC_085001.1:9411331-9431331 GCF_963854185.1 Sardina pilchardus
GGGAAGTTGCCTGTGAGATTATTTTTCTTTCTCCGCTGGTTCCAAATGTCAAGGCTTGCATTAATGAGACTTGCGGACCAACAGAGAACGCCACTCAGCTCCGCACACACTTTCCACAAGATGGGAAAGTTGAATAGCTTTGGCAGCTCAGACGGTGGCACATTTCATCAGAATTTGAATTCTCAAACCTTTATCCTGTCCTGCCTCCTTTCCCCGTACTGTACTCCTACTGAATCCATTTGTATGAAGTATTGTATTTTTGGGTAGTTGACATCTGGCCAAGAAAAAGTGTTTTTTTTGGAAAACATAATTTTTAAAGAAAAAATACAAATATTTATGTAGTATGGAAACTGTAGTTTCTGAAAATAATAGTGGTCACTCATTTCGTCAATGACCTCACCTATTTTTTCCACGTTTACACTCATCTGCACTGTGAATGTGTCCTATGGTGTGACATTTAAAAAGTACTAAGAAATGATATTGAATAACATTAAAAAATACATGAAACAGAATTGTTCACATTATTAAATCATTCTTTTCTTAAAATTATATTTATTTCACATAAAAGTTCTAATTACAATCATTTTCACCACGAATAGATGAACTTGATTGACTTTTTCCTATGAATGTCGATACATTTTTTTCCGCCAACCTTACAAAACTGTTTGAAATTGTACCTATCTAAGAGGAGCCATTATTGGAGCTCCCCTCATGCCAAACCTGGCTTTTTTTAAAGTACGTTTTGAAATTAAGGATGTTTTTCTGTTGTTTTATGTTTGTCACACTATAGGACAAAATGTCACACTGAAGGACAAAGATAGCTATTGCATGAAGTGAGTCAGAATATATGTAGTGTTTATTGTAACAGTGATAAAGGAGGACATTTGTTGGATAAGTGTTGCTTTTTCCAGGCTATTTTTTTTATGATAACCCATTGTCAGTCAATAGTAATAGTACTTAACTGTGTTGAACTAATTTGTCGACTATGAAACCACGGTGAAGTTTCACTTTGTCTATGAGTTCAAATAATAGGTGAGTGCAGATGCATGTAGGCTAAACTCTGCTAGTCACAAGTAAAGCAAGGTTTAGTGGAATCCCTGTTCCATATAGTCTTGTGTGCATGCAGATTCCTTCAAATGTGCTGTGTGAAGTTGCATTGTTTGCTGTTGAAGGAAATGATAGATATTATTCTCATTGTTTTAAAGGATGTTACGCCCAAAACACACCCATGACTGATTAAGAGACATAAGAACAACCCTTTTGTGTCCAGCACCTGACAAAATCACACCATTAAATTAGTGAATGTGGACTGCCATGCCTTTAATGTCTATAAACGTTGTGCTTCTGACCATCCGTTTTTGATCGCCAAAAGAGGGACCATAATCCTCAATAGGGAAATTCCATTTTAAAACATTGCGTTACATTCATGAAGTACACTCTATCTAAAACATCCCTACTGAAAAATAGCAAGAAACCATGTTGATGTTGGTAGCTGGTTTTAGCTGTTTTTTGCTGGTTTTCCTCCAGCTATTGCTGGTCTTTGCTGGTATAACTGGTTAGGCCACCAGGTGGACATGCTGGCGTGACCATCTAAGGAAGCTGGTCATGCTGGTGTGACCAGCCTGTCGTGTGGGATACCGCTGGTGTGAGATGGTCATGCTGGTGACCAGCCTGCCAAGCTTTACATTGTAGGTGTAAGATGGCCATACTGGTTTGCTATGACCAACATAAGCTGGCATGACCAGTAAAAACCAGTAATGTAGACCAGCAACACCAACTAAAATGACCAGCGTGAGATGGTACGACAAGCAAAACCAGCAGAATTACCATCGTAAGCTGCAGGTATGTTTTTGCATGACTTTTGCTGGTCTATAGCTGGTTAACCATCATAGGGTGGCCAAACAAGCTGGTTAACAAGCTGGTCAACCAGCAAACCACCCTAAGCTGGTCAGGCTGTTTTTTCAGCTGTTAGAGCAGTTTTTAATCATACTTGACACAATTATCTACAATGACATTCTATTCGTTGGTGGCAACACTGGAAGTTCCAGGGCAGGTTGGGCCACAGGTCCTGCAGGGAGGTTCTTTCTGTTATAAAAAAAAAAGTTTTAGATTTATGTACTTTATATTATAGTTGCTTTAGTAACACTTCAGAACATTGTATGTCGTCTCTAAAACAGCAATAAATATTTGAATTTAAGTCATTATAAGTGTCACACCAAAGGACATTTCCTGTCACACCAAAGGACATTTAAGCTGTTGTGGCAGTTAATGACCATGCTAATACTAACTGAGCTGTCATTAGCAACTGACATCATGCACTTGCATAATATTACATAGTCCTGCTGTTAAAAATACAAATTTTAATACAAAAATGGCATTTAGGGGTGTCACACCAAAGGACAAAAAAACTTAACTACTTCAGTGGTCTGAAAACATAGTTGAATATCTGAGCAACTCTGAGAGAAATTCTCACCATGTTCACTGCTCCAGGGCTTCATTGGGGTCTTCAGTCACATGACCTTGAATGGGGTCTTTCAACTAAATGTATTTGTCCATGATTTTGGCCAACTTAACATCAGGTTATTGCATAACACCAAAGGACATTTTTTTCTGTGACGAACTTTACGGAGTTCCTACCATTTTAGAAATGTATGTATGGGAAAAGTGATTGCCACTTAGTAAAATAGACACTTGCACAATTATGCCAGGAGCGTTCATTAAAAATTTGAAACATTATTTCCTCTATTTATAAAAGTTAATATTTATATAATTATGTTGTCTACCATCACACCATAGGACAATTGTAAGGTTTGGCTCAAAGTTCTGAAAAAGCGATAAATAACTCAGGTATTAAAACAACAAATTCATGTAAAGCAAGAAAATGTTTAACCTTTTACAGTATTTTAAAATGTGAAAATGTGAAATTAATTGTGTTTTATCTTCTGTGACGGTGAAAAAGCCATGTCATGTCATCTACCCTTTTACAGTGTAATCTCAGTGGAAATGAGTCCTTTTGCCTCTGGTAATTTATTTAAACTATATAATAACCGTTTTCTGTCATGAGTCATAACACCTCCACTCTTCCTCTCTCTATCTCTCTACCTCCTCTCCCCTCTTCTCTCTCAATTCCATCTTTCCTCTTCCATGCCCTTTTCTTATCCTCCTTTATGTCTCCATTCCCCCCTCGCTCCCTCTCCCTCTCCCCTCTCCTCTGGTCCCCCTATCTGTCTGTCTGTCCGTGCGTCCGTGCGTCCGTCCCCGGTCAGTGTGACCCAGCTGCTGGAGCGCATTGGCGAGGTGGTGGAGCAGAACCACCTGTTCACGTCGGAGCGGCCCAGTCTCGGGGAGGAGCTGGAGTCGCTGCAGCAGCACCTGGAGAGCCTCAGCTCCGCCCGCAGCCCTCTGGAGAGCCAGTTCAACACCAGCCACGGTGAGTGCCGCACGCACACACACACACACACACACACACACACACACACACACACACACACACACACAGACGGCACAGTTCAGCACCAGCCACGGTGAGTACCGCACGCACACACACACACACACACACACACACACACACACACACACACACACACACACGGCACAGTTCAACACCAGCCACGGTGAGTACCGCACGCACACACACACACACACACACACACACATACACACACACACACACGGCACAGTTCAGCACCAGCCACGGTGAGTACTGCACACACACACACACACACACACACACACACACACACACACACGGCACAGTTCAACACCAGCCACGGTGAGTCCCGCACACACACACACACACACACACACACACACACACACACACACACACACACACACACACACACACACACGGCACAGTTCAGCACCAGCCACGGTGAGTCCCGCACACACACACACACACACACACACACACACACACACACACACTCACACACACACACACAGACACACACACACACGGCACAGTTCAGCACCAGCCACGGTGAGTACTGCACACACACACACACACACACACACACACACACGCCACAGAGACGCCCCATTACTCACTCATACTCTCACTCACTCATTCACTCACTAACTCACTCACACACTCACTCACTCACTCACACTCACACTCACACTCACTCACTCACTCACTCACTCACTCACTCACTTTACTCGCTCGCTCGCTCACTCACTCACTCACTCACTCACTCACTCACTCACTCACTCACTCACACACTCACACACTCACACACTCACTCACTCACTCACAACTCACACAGGTGCCATGAATTGGTCTCTTATTGCTGCAGCTCTTATGCACTTCCCTGTGGGCCGCATCAGCGATGACAGACTTCTCTGTCGGCATGACGATGACTGTGTGAGTCAAGGACAGGGCCAGCTCAGTGTTTGACTGCATGTTTGATTTGGGTGCAGTTAGTAGACACTTCTCTTCAGAGTGACTCAGAATACCAAATACAAATCAGGTGTACAATTTAACAGTGCACGTTCTACCGGGGAATGTCAGGGTTTCTGCGGGGTCTTAACAAATCTAAAAGAAAAGAAAAAAAAAAAAAAAAAAATCTTAGATGTAATGATATGAATTTTAGGCATTACAAAGTCTAAAATACATTAAAATATTACATTTTATGCCTAGGCAGGTGTTGAATGTTCATTACTTTGCTAGTGGTCATTTCAACTCTCAACATTACAGATATGCTGTATATCACAATAGTGATAATTATAATAAGATTTATATAGAACTGAAAGTGATTTTAAAAAAGTAGTGTACAAAAGTTCAGAGAACAAATGTATTTACTTTGTTGACAATCCTGATTTTCCATCATATTTTGTACCAGTATAGGCATGAAATGAGTCTTCATTTTCAATTCATAGCTGTCTTAAAATGGTCTTAAATATCTTTAATATTCTCCATTAGCCTAGTCCCAGAAGCACAAGGAGAAATATTCCTGGTCAGCTGTCATATGCTATACCTGTAGTACTGTACATACTGTACAGTATGTAGGCTGTCTTCAGCTTGTGCTATACCTGTACTCCTGTACATATGTAGGCTGTCTTCAGCTTGTGCTATACCTGTACTCCTGTACAGTATGTAGGCTGTCTTCAGCTTGTGCTATACCTGTACTCCTGTACATATGTAGGCTGTCTTCAGTTTGTGCTATACCTGTACTACTGTACATATGTAGGCTGTTTTCAGCTTGTGCTATACCTGTACTCCTGTACATTATGTGGGCTGTCTTCAGCTTGTGCTATACCTGTACTCCTGTACATATGTAGGCTGTTTTCAGCTTGTGCTATACCTGTACTCCTGTACATATGTAGGCTGTTTTCAGCTTGTGCTATACCTGTACTCCTGTACATATGTAGGCTGTTTTCAGCTTGTGCTATACCTGTACTCCTGTACATATGTAGGCTGTCTTCAGCTTTTGCCCAGAGCCCTATTTGCGCTGCACCTACAGAGGGATCACTAGCCCTGGTTATGCCCTCAGTGCCATAACACTATGTCTTTGTGCTAACATATCTCAGAGGGTAGGGTAGAGGATGCCAGCCTCTCTTAGCCTCACTCTGACTTACAGTACAGCGCTCCTCTCTCAGAGTCGCTGGTGCCTGATTCAACGAATGGCATTTCCTGTGTCAACAGCAAATAGCTTAACACCGCCCGTTTTAACTCCAGCATTCAATAGATTGCCCCCGACTAAAGTTTTCCGTAATCCAAAAATTTGCTATCTCCAATAAAGGGTTGAGATTTGTTTGAAGGGCCTTTCATATTAGTGTGTGTGGGCTTGTTTGTGTGTCTTTCTTCCGCTGCAGTGTTGTAATAGATTTGACAAAATGATAAAGTCCTTCTTCATCATTTGAGCAGAGTCAGTTTGACTTGGATTGCTACTTAACGCTGCAAAAAGAAAAAAGGGGGAAAAAAAAGATATCTGGAGGATATCTACAATGTTATTATCTAAAATCTTTATTTCTTGAAGGTTGAGATCATACAGTTTGAAATATCCTCAGATTTTCGGTTACCAAAGGATTTAGGAACCACAGACGTTTCATGTTGATGCCCGACTGATTGAAGGTTTAGAATGTTTCTGACCACTGCCCGAGATGAGAAAGTATTGCTCTGCAGAGGACTGAAAAGGTGTGTGTGTCTCTGCAGAGGACTGAAAAGGTGTGTGTGTGTCTCTGCGGAGGACTGAAAAGGTGTGTGTGTGTCTCTGCGGAGGACTGAAAAGGTGTGTGTGTCTCTGCAGAGGACTGAAAAGGTATGTGTGTCTCTGCAGAGGACTGAAAAGGTGTGTGTGTGTCTCTGCAGAGGACTGAAAAGGTGTGTGTGTGTCTCTGCCGAGGACTGAAAAGGTGTGTGTGTTTCTGCAGAGGACTGAAAAGGTATGTGTGTCTCTGCAGAGGACTGAAAAGGTGTGTGTGTCTCTGCGGAGGACAGAAAAGGTGTGTGTGTTTCTGCGGAGGACTGAAAAGGTGTGTGTGTCTCTGCGGAGGACTGAAAAGGTGTGTGTGTGTCTCTGCGGCCTTGTAGGTTTCACTGTGGGCAGTGTCCTGAGGAACCAGTCGGCGTTCTACCAGTTCCTGGTGCAGAACCTCTCTCTAGCCAATGACACGGCGAACCTTCTGCTCTCCTCACCTGTCAATCTCAAAGAGGTCAGTCTCGTACAGGACGTCTCAAGGAAAAGCCTCACATGTAGATTCTCATCCTGATTACAGTTCCTTCGGGTGAAACGAGTCCAGTTTGAGGCAAGCTGATAACTTTTAGCATTTTTAAGAAGGCTTTATTTTTTTCCATTAGGTCATTCCCTTACTGTTATCTATTGTTACTGATACAATACTGCTCTCAATACTGACCATTGTTGTTATTAGTGGATAATAACACCTTGCAATGAAAAGAAAAGAATATGTCATTTATTTGTTCTCTTGCCTTTCTGTCTTGCTGCTTTTGTCTGTCTGTCGCGTTGACCATCACGCTTGCCGTTCCCTCCAGGTGTACAACCTGATCTTTGGCTCCTACGGCAAGATGGACGGTGGAGACGGAGGGCTGGTCGAGGGGCTGAGTGCGGCTCATAGCCCTGGGGAGAAGGTCCTGCAGCTGGGGGTGAGAGCTCTGACCGCAGCCATTAAGGAATGATGGCAGTAGTTTACTGGAGAGATACTGTAGCTCAAAGTGAATGGTACCGGTCATTTTCATAGAAAGTCCCTCCTTCCCTCCCGTTCACTCTCATTCAAATGAAATGCAAAAACGCCAACTGTAAGACAGGACCGTTAGGATTGTCCCATCGTATGTTCCCATTGTCCAGCTCCATGGAGCTCTTTAGTGACAAAAGAATCATCCCTACGGACATGTAGTTATAAACGAATGGTTTAAAGAAGCTTTAAAGAAACATTTCCAGTGTGCAGATGACTGCTTCCTACAGGAATGTCCAGTGTAATAGCCACATTGTGTATAAGCCGCAGGACAGTGTTTTATGAAAGAAACAAAACCATATTATTACCATATTAACACCCCCCACATAGCTGAAGAAATGTAGCAAAAACAATGTACAAGCCGCGGCTAACAGTTGGGAAATGTCGGGTCAACGTCATGGTCTCTCTCCACAGAAGCAGTTACTGGGTGGGTGGCGCAGCCTGGAGGGCGGCCTGATCCACAAGGCCCTGCAGGACCCCAGCAAAGCGGCCCATCGGCAGGCTCTCCTCCGGCTCCTCTCCCAGGCCCTGGGCCTCGCCGGTGGGGGCGTGGGCCAGAAGTTCGACCCTCAGGGACTCAAGGAGATGGAGGTACTGTACACTCGGTCCTCCAAAAAAACTCGTTCCGTATTTTCAGTCCGTTTGTCAACATTCAAAATGTAATTTCGGGGCTCTCTTGTCACAGTCCTTATTTGCGTTTCTTATTATAGTCTTGTTTTGACTAGAAGCCGTGAAGGTTATTTTTCCGAGGCGTGAAGGGGGGGGGGAGATGTATCTTCTCCGTCGTATTGTATTATCTTCGGTGTTTATTTTTAATCTGCTCATTTCTTTTTTGTTTTTGTTTTGTTTCTCGCTCCGCCGGCTGTGTCTCCCGAGCGTTGACGCTGATTGTTCCTCTCGGCCCCTCAGGGGATCCTGCTGACTGGCGCAGTGCTCGAGGTGCTCACTTGCGGAGAGGGCGGGAGCAGCGAGCTGGGCAAGATCCTACTGGTTCCCGAGAAGCAACAGGCGCTCCTCCAGGCCTATCGGGCGGCGGTGTGCGGCGGAGGGGCGGGCCAACGGGCCGAGCGATTCGACGAGATGAGCCAGGAGCTGAAAGAGCAGATCGACACGCAGAGCATAATTGAAAAGGTAGCGCAACAAGACGAGCGGAGAAAGAGATGAAATTAAAGGGAGCCATTTCCTTTCTCCATTTCTCTTTTTCCCCGCATCCCCAGAAGGGAGCGGCCTCGTTTTGTCATCGGTGACTCAGCTGTCGGCTCATAATCTCCCGTCCTCCGACTCATTTAACATTTCTCCTCCACTTTGCTCTGATCATTCCCAATACTCCTCTCCACTTTTCTCCTGTCTTTTCCCCCCAACGCACAGTTTTCTCATTTTTTCGCTACCATCCCTCCCCTCGCCCTTTAGCGCTCTCTCTCTTTCTCTCCCTCCTTCTCTTTCTCTGAAATTTGAATGTAAATGGAGTTTATTGCCATGACACATGATACAAATGATTGTATCATCAAAGCATCCACCAGAACAGTTAAACATTCCACAAATCTCTCTCTCTCTCTCTCTCTCTCTCTCTCTCTCTCTCTCTCTCTCTCTCTCTCTCCCTCTCTCTTTGTGTGTGTCTCTCTCTTCCTCTTGGGGTATGGTTGGAGGTATATGCATAAGATTAGCTGGTTAGCGATATTAAGGGTTATTTAAGTATGGAGTGTGGGAGGGCTGTGGAGAGGAAGCAAGTCATTGTTAACTAGCGTGCTGAGTTATGGTCTGTGTGTTGCATGGTCTGTATGAGCTTAGTTTGAGGTTTGGGCTTTGTTTTGTAATATTTAAGCACCTACTATTGCTTGATTCATAAAGGAGTATTATCAAGTCTCTCTCTCTCTCCATCTCTCTCTCTTTCTTTCTTTCTCTCACCCCCCTTATCTTTCTCTCTCCCTCTCTGTCCCTTTCTTTCCCTCTCTCTCCTCTCTCCCTTTCTCTCGCTCTCTCTCTCTTTCTTTCTCTCTCTCACCCTCCCTATCTTTCTCTCTCCCTCTCTGTCCCTTTCTTTCCCTCTCTCTCCTCCTCTCTCTCCCTCTCTCCCTCTCTCTCTCTCTCTATCCCTCTCTCCCTCTCTCTCTCTCTCTCTCTATCCCTCTCTCTCCTCCCCTCCCCTCCCCTCCCCTCCCACCCTCTCAGTTGCGTCTGGAGCAGGCGAACGTGTCGGGCCTGCTCTCCCAGTCCCACCTGGGCGCTCTGCTGAAGGACCTGGCCGACGTGGAGCGGCTCCTGCGGGACGTGGACCTGCTGTCCGGCCTGGCTCGCCTGCTCCCCAAGGGGGCCTGCGCCGGCCACCAGGCCTCCCCCGCCGCCAACGCCTCCTCCGGGGGCTCCAGCTGGAGCAGCAACAGCAGCACCACCAGCAGCACCACCACCACCACCTGGGGCCCCAACACCACCGACTCCCCAGCGGGCGGAGGAGCGGAGGGAGGAGGAGGAGCAGGAGGAGGAGGAGGAGGAGGAGAGGGAGCTCCTGGGAAAGAGGAGGAGGGGGAGAACCCGCGCACGCAGTTTTCAGCATTCGTTCAGCTGTGGGCTGGCCTGCAGCCTATCCTCTGTGGGAACAACAGGTGTGTGATGATGCACGGAGGTGATGGTGTGTGTTTGTGTGTGTGTGTGTGTGTGAGGGAGAGAGAAATTTCCAGACCCAGTTGTCTTCAGTGTGACCTCTTAATGCCATTTTAGTTTAGTGGTTTAGTGGTCTTTAGTCGATCACCATGGCGTCTCTGTGACTTGTGTTTGTGAAGACGAACATGGGCAATCTCTTGGCTACACACAGTGAAAGCCAATGAACAAGTAGCAAACCATGAATAAACATTGTGAATCCATCATGAACTTGATGCCGTACACATATACAAGGCTGTTCATTAATTCTGAATCACCACGCCAATTATTTTAATTCAAAAACAGTAAAACTGTATTGATTCTTTCAGATATGACTGTTCTTTTCCCTAGGGGAAGTTTGTGGCAGAGTATGACCAGAAAAAAGATTTTCATCAACACCACATTACACATACAATCTAACTGAACAAAATCAGACTTGCTGTTATTATTTTTTTTTTATTGAGACCATCTCGTTAGTATTCTCAGATTGAGTTTTATCCCTTGGACATTTTCATATGAATGGCTGTTAACATTCTGCTCAGAAATCACCAGTATAGGATTTCTGTTTAATTCCCTATAATCTGCCTGGGACGACGAGTCATGGGGCATCCAACTGACCTTTTGGCCATCTGCTGCTGATGTCCTGCACTCTCAAGTCTCCCATTCAGGGGACTCTCACCGGAGCAGGGAGGGATGACCATAGCAGCAGGGATAAGAAGGATTAAGGCGTTTACACCAAAATAACGCCACTGAGTTTATGAATCAAGCGGCCCAATATGTTAACTAGCAGAGCACCCAGAGAGAGCACAGGCCTCCGTTACGGCTAAACGTCGCGTCTCGCAAAATAAGCGAAAGTGAAATTAAGATGGGTTCTTTCTTTGCCCCGTGTGACACTTTCCCACCGTCCAACACTGAGATTCTGTCCCAGAACACTCAGATATTTTCTGCTGAATGCCTCTCTTCTCGTTTATTTCCCTTCTGCCCTCAGAATAATTGAACCGGAGGCGCTGAAGCAGGGCAACATGAGCTCCCTGGGCTTCACGAGCAAAGAACAGCGCAATCTTGGCCTTCTGGTGCATCTGATGACTACGAATCCCAAGATCCTCTACTCTCCTATTGGTTCCCAGGTGGACAAGGTCATTCAGAAGGCAAGTCCAGCAAGGCCAGCCCAGTCATGATATCACCATGTTTGTCGATGGCATTTATCTGTACTGCGCCATAATCCTTAGTTTGTTGATTCATCACCTATACATAAAAGCAGCATTTATGAGCATCTCTCCTCCTCAAAGTGATTGCATGGTCTAAATTATCCACATTCCCCCTGACACCTTTGCAGGAAGTGTAAAGCTTTGGCATGACTGTGTAAAATAACCTATTGATCGATACGCCCGACACCACATAAAAACTCTCTCTCGTAATACGCTGGCTGACTTTCATATCACAAGCTCTTGAGTGTACTGTATGCTTATGCTAGAGAGAGGAGTATACTGTACCCATTGAAGTCTAATCATGTTACCCTGTGGCATCCTGTAGGCCAACGAGACGTTTGCGTTCGTGGGGAACGTGACCCACTATGCCCGTCTGTGGCTGAACATCTCAGCGGAGCTCAGGACCTTTCTGGAGGAAGGCAAACTGCACAATCACCTGGCCTGGCTTCAACAGGTACTGTACGTCAGCCGTAGACCTCAACAAGTCTCCATCCGGCACATGTTTCACACTAGATAAGCATATCATCACAAAGGGATTTGTCACACGGTCACACCCCAGATGAAGTGTCGTCATGACCACATAATCTCAGCTTGTTTTCTTGCATGAGGTCAGAGGTGCAAAAGCTTCCGAAAGTAAAAGTCGCGCCATGCATTGGTTCTAGCTGTGCACTTAACACCAGTGATCTTACGACCTACTGTAGCTCATCGACCTGGCTGAGGTTGATATTTGACCTTTGACCTTTGACCTTCAGACCTTGTCTGAAACTAGATGAAAACAAGAGCAGGCACTCACAAGCAGCTTCTGTGCCAATGTGTGAATCACCACAAACTGACGAGCGGCTCGTGGGAAGCCCCAGTGTTCCGATGTAGGCCATATGCTAATGTTGATAAGCTAATGATCATTTCCCTGTATGTGATCTGCTATGGAAAAAGGACAGAGAGAGAAATGTAGCCGTTTTAAACAGCGTAGACTGTTTGTTAAACCCAGCGGACCATTTAAGAATCGATTTCTCTAAATACAGTGTTTAGACTTGTTAGGCTTGTTAATGTTTGTGAACATTGGATCTGTATTGCCAGTCTGAGGTATTTGGTGAGAGCTCACAACATTTAAGACACGAGTCAATAGTTTTCTCTTGTGCTGCAGGCACAGCTGTACCACAGCTTCCACAAAATGTCAAAGGTTCGGAAATTGGACGTCCTGTTGTGATTTAATTTATTAGAAACTCTTAACAGGTTGACTCAAATGCGGCCTTTACTCTCTGAATGGCTATTCAGACACTTCTAATCTTCTGAATAATCTGTAATCTGTAACATATCGGTAACGTGTCTTTGTGTGTGTGTGTGCGTGTGCGTGTGCGTGTGTCTGTGTGTCTGTGTGTCTGTGTCTGTGTCTGTGTGCGTGTGCGTGTGCGTGTGCGTGTGCGTGTGCGTGTGCGTGTGGTTTGTGTGTCTGTGTCTGTGTGTGTGTGCGTGTGTGTGTCATGAACTGAGACCAGAGGCATAGGCTACTGGGTTTTCAATGCTGGTGTCTAAAATTGTTTGTGTTCAATGAAATTCATTGTAAAATGTGAACACAAATAAAGGTATTAAAATGTGTGTGTGTGTGTGTGTGTGTGTGTCTGTGTGTTTGTGTGTGTGTGTGTGTGTGTGTGTGAGTGTGTGTGTGTGTGTGCGTGTGTGCGTGCGTGCGTGCGTGCGTGCGTGCGTGCGTGCGTGCGTGCGTGCGTGCGTGCGTGCGTGCGTGCGTGCGTGTGTGTGTTGGTTTGCGCAGTTCACCTCGGACCTGCGGCAGCACCCGGAGCTCCTGAACGCGTCAGAGAGTGAGCTGCTGCGCAGTCTGCTGGAGGGCAACTTCAGCCTGCCCAACACCACCACCCTGCTGGAGCAGCTGGACACCATCGACAACGCCGCCTGCGGATGGACACACTTCATGTCCAAGGTCTGTCCGAGTCAGGCCACATCTAATCAAAGGGTGGAATAATAAGTCAGGAATTATTATTTCATAGAAGTGTACTGTATGTTTGACACTAAAATAGCAAGTACATACAGTATATGTCAGTATGGATGATGTTATGTAGAAGCTAAAGAAGGGAGTCACATCTTCATGTAATATGTAAAGGCTGTGTACTTTACCAAAGTATCTCTCTCTCTGTCTCTCTCTCTCGTTCTCCCGCTCGCTCTCCCTGTCTCTCAGGTATACACCAAAGGTGTGAGACCCCAAGAAAAAAACTCTGTTCCTACAATGGAAAGGGGCCTGTAGGTTAAATTTGTGCCCGTTCTTGTCTGTGTGTTGTTTCAGGTCAGCGTGGACATCTTCAAAGGCTTTCCTGACGAAGAGAGCATCGTGAACTACACCCTGAACCAGGCCTACCATGACAACGTCTCAGTGTTTGCCAGTAAGTGACCCTGGGCTGACAGTCTGCCCACTCACTCTGTTAAAGCCTACAGTACCTTACACTGACAAGATTTGGGAAAGATTCTTGAAAGATTGTAGTCTTTTGAGTAAAGCTTGAATGAGGGGCATTAAGGTAAAAGACTACAATCTTTCAGGAATCTTTCCCAAATCTTGTCAGCGTAAGGTACAGTAGGCATCAACTGAGTTCTGCCAGACTAGTGATCTGCCAGACCTAGGAATAGGAATCACTTTCTGCATTCAATTATGTAACTTTCACTTCATGCGTGCAATTATAGTGCATTCACTTCCAGATTAATAGAAAGCACAAGGTTATGGCCTGGAAAGAGCAGTGGACTCTAATCTCAACAATCCGCTCAGAACGGATTTTTTTCCAACCATCATCAAAAGAAGATTAAAAACAATCTCTCTACATTCCTACTTTCTGACCCTGGGTCCCCTGGCAGTATTGTTGTCTCATGCTAGATGTATGGCGCCGTAACTCCGCGGGTGTCGGATGGCATTAACATAACAAACTGTGCTTAAGGAGAAGTTGCTCATAATTCAGAGGAGCGCGGTGGAAGCCAGCCTTTGATTTATTTTCCCTCCGGGGGTTCACCTGTCATCAGACTAAAACAGTCGGAGCGTTATGCTCGTATTGTGTCGTCGAATCGAGAAATAAAATCGATCCCTGAATGAATCAAGGCATTGTAAAGCTCAGTCGGAAATCATTCTGCTCCCCTCCCTCACCTGTTCTCTCTCCCTCTCTCTCTCTCTCTCTCTCTGTCTCTCTCTCTCTCTGTTTATTCCTCTTTATCTGTCAGGTGTGATTTTTCAGACCAACAAGGATGGCTCTCTTCCTCCGCACGTCATGTACAAGATCAGACAGAACTCAAGCTTCACTGAGAAGACTAACGAGATCCGCCGAGCGTACTGGCGGCCCGGGCCCAACACGGGCGGAAAGTTCTACTTCCTCTACGGCTTTGTGTGGATCCAAGGTAGGCCGACAGGCTGGTTTATACCAGTTGACAACTTAATGAAAATGCAAACTCGGAAATATCCTTAGCTCCTCAGTTCCCAATAATAACAAAAATATAAATCTCCTTCTGGACGACGTGCGAGGGAAATAAAAAATAAATAAATAAGAAAACATTGAGGTATTTATTACCGAGGATTCAGCATTCGCCGCTGTGCTTTATTTAAGCTGATATATGGGTAGTTGACATCTGGCGAAGAAAAAGTGCTTTTTTTGGAAAACATAATTTTTAAAGAAAAAATTCAAATATTTATGTAGTATGGAAACTGTAGTTTCTGAAAATAATAGTGGTCATTCATTTTGTCAATGACCTCACATATTTGTTTCCACGTTTACACTCATCTGCACTGTGAATGTGTCCTATGGTGTTACATTTAAAAAGTACTAAGAAATGATATTGAATAACATTAAAAAATACATGAAACAGAATTGTTCACATTATTAAATCATTATTTTCTTAAAATTATATTTATTTCACATAAAAGTACTAATTACAATCATTTTCACCATGAATAGATGAACTTGATTGACTTTTCCTATGAATGTCGATACATTTTTTTCCGCCAATCTTACAAAACTGTTTGAAATTGTACCTATTTAAGAGGAGCTATTATTGGAGCTCCCCTCATGCCAAACCTGGCTTTTTTTAAAGTACGTTTTGAAATTAAGGCTGTTTTTCTGTTGTTTTATGTTTGTCACGCTATAGGACAAAATGTCACACTGAAGGACAAAGATAGTTATTGCATGAAGTGAGTCAGAATATATGTAGTGTTTGTTGTAACAGTGATAAAGGAGGACATTTGTTGGATAAGTGTTGCTTTTTCCAGGCTTTTTTTTTGATGATAACCCATTGTCAGTCAATAGTAATAGTACTTAACTGTATTGAACTAATTTGTCGACTATGAAACCACGGTGAAGTTTCACTTTGTCTATGAGTTCAAATAATAGGTGAGTGCAGATGCATGTAGGCTATACTCTGCTAGTCACAAACAGGTTTTAGTAAAGCAAGGTTTAGTGGAATCCCTGCTCCATATAGTCTTGTGTGCATGCAGATTCCTTCAAATGTGCTGCTGTGTGAAGTTGCATTGTTTGCTGTTAAAGGAAATTATAGATTATTCTCATTGTTTTAAAGGATGTTACGCCCAAAACACACCCATGACTGATTAAGAGACATAAGAACAATCCTTTTGTGTCCAGCACCTGACAAAATCACACCATCAAATTAGTGAATGTGGACTGCCATGCCTTTAATGTCTATAAACGTTGTGCTTCTGACCATCCGTTTTTGATCGCCAAAAGAGGGACCATAATCCTCAATAGGGAAATTCCATTCTAAAACATTGCGTTACATTCATGAAGTCCACTCTATCTAAAACATCCCTACTGAAAAAATAGCAAGAAACCAATGTATGTTGGTAGCTGGTTTTAGCTGTTTTTTGCTGATTTTCCTCCAGCTATTGCTGGTCTTTGCTGGTATATGGTTAGGCCACCAGGTGGACATGCTGGCGTGACCATCTAAGGAAGCTGGTCATGCTGGTGTGACCAGCCTGTCGTGTGGGATACAGCTGGTGTGAGATGGTCATGCTGGTGACCAGCCTGCCAAGCTTGACATTGTAGGTGTAAGATGGCCATGCTGGTTTGCTAGAATGACCAACATAAGCTGGCATGACCAGTAAAAACCAGCAATTTAGACCAAATGACCAGCATGAGATGGTACAAGCAAAACCAGCAGAATTACCATCGTAAGCTGCAGGTATGTTTTTGCAAGACTTTTGCTGGTCTATAGCTGGTTAACCATCATAGGGTGGTCAAACAAGCTGGTTAACAAGTTGGTCAACCAGCAAACCACCTTAAGCTGGTCAGGCTGTTTTTTCAGCTGTTAGAGCAGTTTTTAATCATACTTGACACAATTATCTACAATGACATTATATTCGTTGGTGGCAACACTGGAAGTTCCGGGGCAGGTTGGGCCACAGGTCCTGCAGGGAGGTTCTTTCTGTTATAAAAAAAAAGTTTTAGATTTATGTATTTTATATTATAGTTGTTTTAGTAACACTTCAGAACATTGTATGTCATCTCTAAAACAGCAATAAATATTTGAATTTAAGTCATTATTAGGTGTCACACCAAAGGACATTCCTGTCACACCAAAGGACATTTAAGCTTTTGTGGCAGTTAATGACCATGCTAATACTAACTGAGCTGTCATTAGCAACTGACATCATGCATTTGCATAATATTACATAGTCCTGCTGTTAAAAATACAAATTTGAATACAAAAATGGCATTTAGGGGTGTCACACCAAAGGACAAAAAAACTTAACAAATTCAGTGGTCTGAAAACATAGTTGAATATTTGAGCAATTCTGAGAGAAATTCTCACCATGTTCACTGCTCCAGGGCTTCATTGGGGTCTTCAGTCACATGACCTTGAATGGGGTCTTTCAACTAAATGTAGTTGTCCATGATTTTGGCCAACTTAACATCAGGTTATTGCATAACACCAAAGGACATTTTTTTCTGTGACGAACTTTACGGAGTTCCTACCATCTTAGAAATGTATGTATGGGAAAACCGATTGCCACTTAGTAAAATAGACACTTGCACAATTATGCCAGGAGCGTTCATTACATTTTTTAAACATTATTTCCTCTATTTATAAAAGTTAATATTTATATAATTATGTTGTCTACCATCACACCATAGGACAATTTTAAGGTTTGGCTCAAAGTTCTGAAAAAACGATAAATAACTCTGGTATTAAAACAACAAATTCATGTAAAGCAAGAAAATGTTTAACCTTTTACAGTATTTTAAAATGTGAAAATGTGAAATTAATTGTGTTTTATCTTCTGTGACGGTGAAAAAGCCACGTCATGTCATCTACCCATATGCAAAGTTGAGCCGAATTAAAGCGCCGTTTGTTAGTGCCGTACAACTCGCCATCGGCCTCGGATGAACTCGGAGTTGTTTTCTGCAGTATTTGCAAAGTGCGGAGCAGAACTCTAGACAAAGCAGTACATCTTCCAGGCTGCGCCAGGGCCACAGGGGGCCCCGCCCTGTCATGCAGGGGTCTTTTCTTTCATGTTTTATTAAAGGAAGCTTCATTCTGCTTAACCTGCTTATCCTAAACCCCCAACACCTGGCCCGCTGATGACGGCAATGATGGCTGGTGTGGAGTAAGCAGTCTCGCGTCATTTTTTATTCACGAGGTGCAGTCATGCCAAGCCGAAAAACGAGGAGGAAAAAAAGGCAAAAGGCCTTAACATGATGAGGTGGGGCTTTGCCTCCGGACAGCTTTCATTACGAGGCGCATACTGATGTTATCATTCCTCTCAGGAATTCATTAAGCTTTGAAAGCGCTCAGACAGTAGCTGGACCCAAGACAAGGAAAACAGTCTTCGGATTTCTCTCTCTGGTCTCTGTCTTTCTCTCTCTCTCTATCTGTCCATCGTTCTCCTCTTTCACACTGTTACTTTCTTTCTCTCTCTCTGGTCTCTCTATCTCTCTGTTTCTCTCTATCTTCCTCTGTCTTTCACACACTCTTCTTCTCTTTCCCTATCTCTCTCTGGTCTCTCTATCTCTCTGTCTCGCTCTGTCTTCCTCTCTGTCTTTGTCTCTGTCTCTGTCTGTCTCTGTCTTCCTGTTCATCCTCTCTTTCTCTCTCCATCTCTCTCTCTCTCTCTCTCTCTGTCTAGATATGATGGAGAGAGCCATCATCAACACGTTTGTGGGCCATGACGTGGTGGAGCCGGGCAACTATGTGCAGATGTTCCCTTACCCCTGCTACACGCGCGATGAGTAAGACCACAAGGACACCGTGTTCCACACACACACACACACACACACACACACACACACACACACACACACACACCTCACTTCCTCCACCTCTGGATGATTCGATTTCCAGCGAGCGAGCGGAGGTAAGGGGCTAATCTGGTCTTGTCCTCCTTTTGTCGTTGTCCTCCTCCACAGCTTCCTGTTTGTGATCGAGCACATGATGCCGCTGTGCATGGTCATCTCCTGGGTCTACTCGGTGGCCATGATGATCCAGCACATCGTGGCCGAGAAGGAGCACCGGCTCAAAGAGGTCAGCTCAGAGAGTCCGTCGCAGTCACTCAGACATTCGCTTTCTCAAGCACTCCTTCTCTCTTTCTCTCTCTCTCTCTCTCTCTCTCTGTCACTCTTTTCTCTCTCGTCAAGCCTCCGCTCACCCTCTCCTTCTCTCTCTTTCCCTCTCTCTGTCTCTCTCTCTCTCCCTCTCTCTCTGTCTCTTCTCTCTCTCATGAAGCCTCCTCTCACCCTCTCCTTTGCTCTCTTTCCCTCTCTCTCTCTCTCTCTCACACTCTCTGTCTCTTCTCTCTCTCATGAAGCCTCCTCTCACCCTCTCCTTCTCTCTCTTTCCCTCTCTCTCTCTCTCTCTCTCTCTCTCTCTCTCTGTCCGTTATCTCCCTCAGACTTCAAAGCTCTTCATTCAAATGCATTGTTCCCCCTCTCCCCGTCTTCTCCTCTCATTCAGACTCTCTTATTCCTCACCCAGGCACTCGGAGGCTTCTGTATTCATAGATGTGATGTGGAGTTACCGGAATCTTCCACGAGCTCCGCATTCTCGTGAATGTGTGTGTAGGTCATTTCCAGCTATTCCCCAGTAACTCCTCATCCTCCTCCCCTTTCGCTGCAGGTGATGAAGATGATGGGCCTGAACAACGCCGTGCACTGGGTGGCCTGGTTCATCACGGGCTTCGTCCAGCTCTCCATCTCCGTGACGGCGCTGACCGCCATCCTGAAGTACGGCCGCGTCCTTCTGCACAGCGACCCCTTCATCATCTGGCTCTTCCTCTCCATCTACGCCGTGGCCACCATCATGTTCTGGTACGAGCCCCACCTCTGCTCCATCCCTCTCCATTCATCTCCGCGGCGCCTCGTCAGCAGACCCGCGTGAGGTTCACACATGCCCAGTCAGGGAAGCAGCTCATGCATACATGCAGAGTGATTGATCCGGTGCAATAGATCCATGCTAGACTTATTTTTTCATTCGTTATTAGCCCAAAATTGATTCATGATGGGAAAAAATGCTATAAAATAAAGACATTCACATGCTGTGATTTTTATTTAAATTTTTTGCCCAGACAAAATATAAGCTATTTGATTAACGTCTGTTGCTCTCGTCAGCAAGTTCATTTCCAACGTCTGACCAGCAGGGGGGAAATGGCCTCCTCGGGTTTGACAGATGTTCTCGACTGCGAGGAGAGGATGTTCCTGATGTTTCTGATGTTCCTAGTGCTCGTGTCTGGCTGTGTCTAAGTGCTGCTGGGTGGTTCTGTCTCTGTGCTCCTCAGTTTCCTGGTGTCGGTCATCTACTCCAAGGCCAAGCTGGCGTCCGCCTGCGGAGGCATCATCTACTTCCTGAGCTACGTGCCTTATATGTACGTGGCCATCCGAGAGGAAGTGGCCCATGACAAGATCACAGCCTTCGAGAAGTGCATTGCGGTATGCTGCTCTCTTATGTGTGTGTGTGTGTGTGTGTGTGTGC